>NC_064640.1:893572281-893874867 GCF_023864345.2 Schistocerca serialis cubense
ATAATGTGAAAGTGACTTTCATCCTTAAGTTCTGCCCATCAATCCACTTAGACAAGACTTGTCTTGTAATTATGCCAAAAAGATGCAGTGCCCCAGCAACAATACAGAAAAGATGACGTTTTATTTGGGCATGATGCTGTAACTTAATGTTATAAATTTCTCAGTCTAGTGTTCATGTTCATGGAGCATCAATAGTGCCCATAAATTAATATAAAAGGAGTGAGATGTAAGCTGGCAAAGTTTTTATTGGTTTACTTTGACTTGTTTCCCAAGTTTTCTTGGCTAAATAGTATTTGCCTTGGAAAAACTTGAACTTGGTTGATTTATAAAGTCGTTGCAGATCCTGTATATTCTGCAAGAGTCAAATCAGGCTGGTTGAACATGTAAGACTACAATTATTTCCTCTCTCTATGTTAATAATTCATAAAATTCTTTAACTAGGAAACAGCAAATAAAATGTCTCAGCAGATTTATATAGAATTCATTCAGTTTGTTACATTTTTCATGAGTAATTCCTTGAATTCTTACAGAACCTAAGAAGAAATGATGATTGACAATTCTTCCTGCAGGAGGTGTGGTAACTTTTGCAATATCTAAAGATGTTTCACTCATAATAATGATCCTTTGTCATTTGGATGTAACAGTTAATGGCAAGATTCATATTATTGGTTAAAAAATTGGGGTATTGTCAGGAATCAGAGAGATAAATTATTATTTTTTATGGAGACTTTCTTCAATACAGAAGTTTCTCTCCAACATAACAATACGCTTACAAATTATTATAATGAGTATTGCACAAGTGCTTGACACACTTTCTTAAAGATGTTCCTCCATCTCCTTCAATCTTATGTATCCCCTTCTGCCCATTGAAACAACAAATGCTCTTGCACATCTCTTGCAATATAGCATTGGGAAAGTATTTGCACAGAGATTAAAGGCTGTAGATCGCTCCAGAGGTGACCTGGTTTGTAACTAATTAAGCTTATAGTATGAATTAAAAATTTAATTGTAGTTATATCAAATAATCTAGCTCGCTTGTTTGTTAAGTATTGCTTGAGGTAGTTGCTTTTTGGTTAGGTTTTATGAAATTAGATAGAAAATGGCAGTCTCTGGTATTAGAGACAGCAAAGTGGAAATGTGAGAAGGTGAAAGTAATGAACATAGTTACTTTAGCATTAGAAATCTTTAGAACACTGTTCATAATATAATAAGTAGAATTGTGTGGAACTAACACAGTTCATTTTATTATCTGGGTAACAGATGGTAATGTATGACTGTATTGATAGATACGTGGCACTATTCTACAGCCAAGGTAATGAAACTACCACTACCAGTAGTTGTAGTATGTACATACAATGGTCTTGAGGCTTCAGTTTTTACTTATGGTGCAGCTATGAACTCTCTCGTATACACTTGAAACTACTGAAAACATTGGAATGTGTCTGAGAAAACTGTATAGGTCAGGCTGTTCAAACTGTTCTTCGTGAGCATGAGTGTTTGCAAGTGCCAAGTCATATGATCATGTTGGCAACAACCCGAATCCCTGACTGCCTTCAAGTGAGCTGTTTGTATACCCTTCCCTACCTCTCCCCTGGCTGCCCGTGGGCAAGCACTTGACCTGTAACTGCCTGGTGTAGGTTGTACACTGCTGTTAGTGGAAAATGCAGTATTCAGTGTTAATTGTCTCAGGGAAATAAAATGTAATCCCTAGATCACTTCTGGCACAAAACACACTCAAAATTCAGTAGTGCGCAAAATCTCATCACAAAAATAATTTTTTAAATGGTATTATAGCAGCTGTAGAAAGAGGAATAAAGAATTGTTTCTGTTGCAGGTAATGCAAAACTGTTTATGCTTGTGAACCTGCAGCCATGGATTAGTGGCATTGCTATACTTCTAGGGTGACACAGGGCTGTGTATTGGAATATCTACCGGAACATTGAAGTGAGATATCCATCGATATTTATCAGGCAGACTTGCAAACAACACCCTGTGGCACTCCAGACCGGATATTGTGTTGAGCTACTATTATTCCATTGAATGCAAGTCCTTTGTTGTTCAAAATTAAATCATGCGGGAGAGGTACAGTGGGAAAACAGCAAAGGAGCTGCTACTCCAGGAGACAGTGTTGAACATAATATCTGGCAGAAGCTTCAGTCAGCATTTCGCATGAAGCTTGCTTGTTACTGGTGATCTTAGCAACTGTTTGGGAAGGGGGTGCTGGTAACTCGTGACCAGATTACAAGAGCTCATAACTGAGGTGACTCAAGCAAACTCATAGTGGAAGGGAAATCAGAGTAGTGTCATAATAACTTATCTGCAGTGAAAACTGCATGCATGATAAGTACACATTTAATGAATACATTATTTCATCATCATAATAGTATCATCTTTGAATTTTCTTCCCCTCTTGCTTACAGACATCATAGAGTCAGAAAATAGCCACACTTTGTGTTCGTTTAGCATGTGACTAGCAGCCAAATTTTTGTCTTCTGTACTCATACTCAATTTATAAAGTACTTTCTTGTCTATTAAGTGGAGGAAATTATTTTCTTTAGCTTAATATGGGACTGAGGTAACTTAAATAAGACAGTAAGCATCAGTTTTTATTTTTGTAGCTCACCACTGCTCACTAACTATAACAGAAGTGAAAGTGAACTTAGGTGCTCTCATTTCATATGATTGTAAGACTGAACAAGGAAGACTTCAGGAAAATCCGGTAACATTGGTTTTGGCATCTCATTCATCTGACATTAAATGACACACATTCCTAATAAAATTAAACAACTACTAGCTTGAATATATACCAACTAGAAACGTGCTCGCTTACTCTGGGGTTGTCCAGTAGAATGTACATCTCTGTTAACTTTTGTAGAATGTCCTTGATCATCATAGCACTGTGACAAACAGCACTTGATTATCAAGGAGTCTTTCGAACACAATGGATACTTACAGGCTCACTGTGCCAAATGCCTATCACTGGCTCTTACCCCATCATACCTTGTGGCCATAATAGTCCAGTCAGATAGCAGATATACCTTGCAAAAGGTGGGATAGAAGAGTTTATTTTTTCAACTCGTTCATATGGTTGGAAAGATTAGAAAACAGAGTTTTACCAACAAAATTTCGCTTGGGAAAACTTTCTGCAGTCAAAAAACTTGGAAAATTTCGGACTTTTTTCAGTTTTTTCATAATACCTCAGTTTTTTTGCTCCTATCGCTTTAACGTCTATTTCCTTTTTTAAAGAGCACAAAATTCTCTACAAATTTGATTCTTGCCATTTTGTTTCTACTCCCAATATCTAAGGCGCTACAGTGCCTCAAAAAATACCAATTATTCAAATTTTGAGCATGGTGGCAAGATAGCTTATTTTTGAACACTTTTTTCAGTTTCTGTTTGTGTAGTATAAATACATTATACATCATGTTATATGTTGGAATTTACCACCTCACTTTCAGGTATTCAATTTCTCTGTATGCAACATGAGGATTGCCGAGCACCCATCTATTGTCATTCTTACATCACTGCCTGAAGTTCACTATGGGCCACCTCGGCCCTGGTATTTGTAAAACTATAAATATAAAAATACATCATTAAGACACACACACACACACACACACACACACACACACACACACACACAAAGAAAATAAATTGTCTCAGGATACTGAACTATTATTAGCTGCAATAGCCAACCTAATTAGGTAGGTAATTATTCTTGTGTATAAAAGCCACACAGTTGACATTAAAAATAAATAGCTTTATTACAATTAAAATGAATTGTCAGTTACTAAAAAATGTTGACAGTTCTGGGTATGTAATACTTGTAATATCGCACTTTAGCGCACTTGTGAGCATCACTTCAACGTTTTGATGGGCCAGGTTCCTCAGTTTCACCAGAAATTCCTTGAGTTACAGATTCAGGGTCTGTACATAGAGTTGATCCCAGATTGACCTCTTCTTTAAACAGCGAGTCAGCCTCAGCAAGTTTGTTGATTTCATCAGCGGTTTCCTCGACATCCTCCATAACATCATCTTCACTGTCTTCATATAAAAATTTTGGCACGTTTTCGCAGTTGACCCCAATACATTTATTGCAAATTGAAGAACATTTCAAACCCGCTTTTCTGCAGGCACACGCTCTGCCACAGTTCAGCTTGCATGAGCATGAAACAATGTGAAGAAGTGCTTCAGGTGCTATATCTTGGCTCATTATAACGGACATTGGACTGTGAACACTGTGATTCCAGCCCCATTTCTCAGGAGGTTTCCAGTTTCCCATCCAACTT
Organism: Schistocerca serialis cubense; assembly: GCF_023864345.2. Classification (NCBI taxonomy): domain Eukaryota; kingdom Metazoa; phylum Arthropoda; class Insecta; order Orthoptera; family Acrididae; genus Schistocerca; species Schistocerca serialis. The sequence continues at coordinate 893,576,571 of NC_064640.1, forward strand.
TGGAGTTGTTGGTAAGTCCGCAATGAATGATGTTGTGCAGCATCTTGTGTAGGTGGCAACCGTGCAAGATTCAGTTTGCTTTTTGTGGCAGACTTGGCGAATAGCTGGTACCGCAAATGGTCTAGTGTGTGGGAACTGCTGACACCTCCACTATAAAATGCGATAGTAATCTGTTCTCCTGCTGTTATTATTTCTTCACGGGTAGCATGTGGTTTATTGAACGTGCAAAGCGCTGAGGTTGGGTGTTCATTTTTCGCAACAATATTGCAGCACTTAATGTTTCCTTGACCAAAAAAGCGGATGTTGTATCACATCCGCTAAAAGTGTGAGTGAACAGAATATATTCACTGTCAAACTTGTAAGATGCAGTGGAAAACCACTTGTCTTCTGCATTTCCCCTTCCTGGCTTTAAGAAAAATGAGTTTTCAGTGCCTTGCCCCAAACCGGTCATGAGCACAAGCAGGTCAACATCATCTCCTACAATGACAACACTTCCAAAATCTTTGGTTCTTGAAATGACAGATGTTACAATCATAACATCAGCATCTTCTTGCGCCTGGTGCACTTCAATGCTACACTCCAGAAATTCCTTTTTAAGAAGTGTGATCAAACGAATCTTGCGTCATTCATTGTACAAGAACTTGTCCTGAGGGACTTGGTTCACCATCTCTTATTCAACCACAACGTCAATCGAAGAATGTTTTTTGGACCTACGAATTCTCTCAGCACTCTTTGTGCTACATTTGTCTCCCTCACATGGATACCCATCAAATACAATAGCAAATTGAGATCCAAAATGACATTGCAGGTAAGAAACATAGCTTTGGGCTATTGACTTGAAGCAAACATTTCGAGTCTAAGTTACTTTGTAGATAAGGTACTCTCCATCAATGACAAAAAATTTACCCGGTCCACCTAACTTCACATCTTCCACTGGAACGAAGGCATTGTAGAATGAAGATTTTGTTCCTTTTCGCATGCCTTTTTCTGAGAATAGGGACATTGGGTAAGGAGCAAGTTCATATTTCAGAAAGGCTTTTAACTCTTCTTCACTTTGTTTCATTAAACACATCCTTTGGAAAAGAGTTAAAGGATCAACAGGAGTAATTTTAGTGCTCCCAGCTTTTACAGAATTGAATGCAGAAAGGAGAGTCACAACTTTTATCTTTTCTACGGAACTTTACATCGTGGAAATTGTCACCAACTATTCTTCTCATGCTTTTTTCCCCCCTCTTTGTGACACATATGACAATTAACATCCTCCGTTCCGACAACACCACTGCTGATAGACGTTATAAAATCACTTTCAGGAAAGGGAGGGTGCACTGAAAACCAATCACGCAGCTTACGCAAGTCTATGCCATCTTGTTCGATGCGACAACTTCTTGCATCTACATGCTGGTCTGATGTTACTGCGCTCACTTCGCAATACGACTCAATTTCTTCACAAATGTTCTGCATGTGAATCATACCCAATGTCCATCTGGTTAATACACTATCCGTAATTCCTCGGCCAGAAGTAAGTCCTCCAGAACTCTTCATGGTTCTCATCAATGTTTGTTCTATAGTCATGTCAGAAGCAACCCCTGTCCAATACTTTTCTGATCGCCGGATTGTAAAATGTCCTTTCGGTGTGAACTTCTCATATTCTGATAAATCCATTTTTTCCTCGAGTCTCAACATATCCTGTAAGTAGAGGTGGCCACTTTTAGCATACATAAAATGTCCAGCTGAATGGAAGTAGGGGAGCATTTTTCGCATGCTTTCAAGATGAAGTTTCCAATTGCTTGATCGATCCGCTTCAATAAATTGTTTCATGAGAGTGACCATCTTTTAGTACTGAACCCATAATTTTGCTGTGGGTCTCTTACTTTCAATCATTTTCAGGGCAGTTACAAAATTTTTTATGACTTGTTCCCCGAGAACACTGGTATCCTGGCCAACTGACAGTTCTGACTCACCACAAGGAGAAGACAAGTCATTCAATATCCCACGTTCATCTTCTGTTAGCTCAATGTGATCCCACACTTGACAGACCAAAGCAAGGTGACACAATAAATGTGCTCGCACAGCCGTGGAATATGCATGTCCTGACAAAATCTATTCAACGCTGTTTTCAGTGAATATTACACCAAATAAGTCCTTCAATCCACTTCCACCCATGATCATACCGATACATCCCATGAACGACATAAGGAAATGGAAACCTCCAAGTTGGACCTCCACATTATGTAATTCAGGAAGGTCAATCTCCACAATATCCCTTTCCTTCCAATACAGCGGCTGCTCAAATGTGACAAAGCATGTAGTCTGATTATGTCTTTTACATGCATCTCTAGCTGTCATCAGAGCAGTATATATGGCGTCATAATGGCTTGGTGATGAATTAAGAAATGGAAGACACTTTATTTTAGAACGTTCATATTCTTTGCCTGCCGTCGAGCGTTGCATGTAACCATTCCATCCTGAAACAACTGCATTCTGAGACCATTTACAATATAACCACGTAATTTCCGCTGTTGAGATTACCATCTCACCTTTTGCAGGAGCAATTATGTCCAAATCTTCAATTTTTATAGCCTTCAGCCCTCCAACTTGTGTTCTGTGGAATGCCTGTATGTCATTTTTTCTGGCTTCACTAACAAGTTGAGCTGAGGGATGGTGATTCAACTTTTTAATATTTTTCTGAGGAAGCAATGCATCATGAGGAGTAACACACATTATACCTCCTATTGCATGAAGAGTACCAGTTCCATCTAGGGTGTTTACATTGAAATCGGCATTATCAAACACAAATTGGCAAAATGCGTCCCTTCGTTGTCAAGCTGAAGGATTGAAGACACTTCCAATAGGGCAGCTTCCGTATAAGATGCTGCAAAGCCAAGGGAAGACAAAACCTGGATGAGATGTTTTGAGCCAAACTTCTGGTACAAGTATGCACTAATAGCAGTCAAAAATGATGAAATAAATGAACATGGCCTCGCAGCACTTATGAGTGCATGAGCAAGAGAAACACATATTTTCCCCCATTTTCTGGGAGACCGCTTGTGTTTCAAAATTATAGTTTCAAAGAGCAATCTTACAGATTCTGGTATGACAGACTCTACATCTCATAAAAAATTATCAGAGGGAGGGTACTGTTTTACATCGTACACTACTGATCTTATATAATCTAATATGATATTTGCAGCTGCTTTGACGATTCGTAGTCTTTCTTGCTGAGGATCTGAATTTCTTTTGGTGTACCAATTTTCACTGAGTAGTTGGTGCCCAACATTCTTGAAACATACGACTGCTGGCTTTGAAGCTGTTTCAGCTACCACCACATCGTCACCATATTTCTGGAAAAGGCGAGACTTGACAGTTCGAATATCAGGACAAGGTGATGTGGGTATTTGCTCTAACAGATCGTCCATAGAAAACTGATATTCTTTCGTATTGGTTTCCAGGTAGGCAGATATAGCCTCGATGCCTTCATCTACTTGTGTTGCAGGTCTGTAACCTCGTTTCTGTCCAGTAGCTGAAACACGGTGAAAGAACTTTTTGTAGCAAAATCTGTGGTACCACCCATCTGCAGCAACCAAATCATTTACATTTTGAATCCGCTCTATCACTTGTTGACCAAATTAATCAGCATGTCGTTTAGCCTGTTCTAATACTGTCGATTGCACTTCCAATTTCATTACTTTGTAAACAAAATTTCGTTTGGCATATGGCAATCTTAACTGCTTGGTTAAAAAGTTACCAAAATTCCCTTTTGCACATAAGAAGCATTTCTCTTTGAAATTGAACTGACCTTTTTCCTGCGACCAATGTAGCACGCCTGTTGGTTCCTGAGGATGTTGAAGGCTAGCTGCTATCATTCTCTCATTAATGTACTTCTTGTAGCATGCTTCATGCACCATCACTTACTGAGCGTTTTCAAAAAACGGGTGTGAGCAGACTCCCTGTGTTTAGCACTACAATCGATAAGTGTGCTCAGTCCTTTCTTTTTCACATTGCGTCCACCACTCACCACAGTTTTTTCGCAAAAAATGGTTCAAATGGCTCTGAGCACTATGGGACTTAACTTCTGAGGTCATCAGTCCCCTAGAACTTAGAGCTACTTAAACCTAACTAACCTAATGACATCACACACATCCATGCCTGAGGCAGTATTCATTTTTTCGCAAATGAATCACAAATTCATGTCAGTCGTACTCATTTTCAGCACCACAACTGAATGGAAGCGACTCCAAACTGTAGGACCCTTATTGTTGTGTGCTAATAGCTGTCAGGGCACTGTGAACAATCACCACAGATAATCGCCTTCCGCCCGCCAAAGAAGAAATGCGCTTTTGTCCGCTAAAGAACAATTCCTAAATACTTTTTCTTATAACTGATCATTAACGTCAATCAAGTGTAGAAAATGTACGGCACCTGCATACAGTCGTATTACATATTGTTACACAAATAAACTTCACGCAATCCGACGTGAATGTGTTCGTAGCTACTGAATATGATGCTGTTTGTCCTGGCCCTGCAGCAGAGTGAGATGGTAAATTCGAATGAATAACATGATGAGTAATATGTTTATACTACACAAATAGAAACTGAAATAACAGTGTTCAAAAATTAGGTAATTTGCCACTTTGCTCGAAATTTGAAAAATTGGTATTTTTTGACGTGCTGTAGCGTGTTAGATACTGGGAGGGGGGAGGGGAATCAAATTTGTAGAGAAAAAAATCAAATTTGTAGAGAATTTTGTGCTCTTTAAAAAAGAAAATAGACTTCATAGCAATAGGAGCAAATGAAACTGAGATATTTTGAAAGAACTGAAAAAAGTCCAAAATTTTCGAAGTTTTTTGACTGCAGAAAGTTTTCCCAAGAGAAATGTTGTTGGCAAAACTTGGTTTTCTAACCTTTCCAACAATATGAAAGAGTTAAAAAAAAATCTTCTACCCCACCTTTTGCAAGGTACAGGCTTTTTTTTCTGACAGTTTCACTGGACTATAAGTGTGACACAGCAGCTCCAAGCTTACAGATGATTCCAAAAACCAAGATGACCAACTCTGTCTGGCAGACATTTAGTGATCTATAACTTTATTTCACTACTGGATTAACATAGTGGATATTACTTAACACACAACGAGTACTGTGTGCCAGTCATCTCTTCTTCATGTGTAGTTGGGACATCTTGTTTATTGCCACTGATAGACTTGAACTTTTGTTGTCTTGTGACTTGATATCTGCATGATGTGTTATTGGGGCTTTTTTAATGTACTCTCTGCTTACACTGCTTGCAGTTTACTCGAAGAATGACTCTACAAGCTCAGATAATTAAGGTATTGCTGCTGCATAATAGCATGAGGAGTGGTGTTCAAGCTTTTCCTCGTGACAGACCCTTTGATTTGGAGAGACCTTACTTCAGACTCAAACTACAAATCATTTCCAGTTTATTTCAGTTTGCAACTACATGTGTTGACTGTGCTTGTTCAACACAAGTTTCAAGTGCTTGTACACACCTGTAGAAAGTTTCATGGCCAGCTGTGTACTTTATAGTTACACGGATTTCAGTAATACTCCCCTGTGGAAGTTTTGATTGGTTGAAAATTTCAGTAAACAAATAATAGCACTTTTTGTAGTATTTTCCAAATGCCAGATTAACAAACTGTGTATCTGCTACACTGAACAGCATGGTTGTGGATTTCTTGTGCTATGCTATTCTTGAAGCAGACACGCCAAGAGTCATACTGTTTAAGAAAATCAGACGATAGGAAAAGTACATCATTGTCAAGAAAGTACATCTCTTAATCACTGTGTAAAGGAAATAATACTGGATTTGAAATCACATTTTTCTAATGAACATTGATGTAAATAAATAAGCTTTCTCATGTTTGGAATTCCTGTCAGATTATGACAGTGGACCTGACTGACTCAAACCTGATCCCTTGCCTTTCTTTGGTTGTTCTTATATCAGCTGAGCTATCCAGGCATGCATAATGTTGGTCAGTGTGTCAGTCTCCCAGTACCTTTATACTATTACTTGATGAAGCTTTCTTGGTTTTTCACTCTTCAGTTCTATTTTTATATTCTAAGCTTACCCTCATAACTTTTTTTAGTTTTTCATGTGATTATTTCCTTTTCTGTGTTACATTTTGAAAACAGTAGTATCAATTGTAAACATGTGTCTGATGTATAAGGTGCAAGATTTATATACTGATTTTTATGAATTAGTAACTAAAATAGTTGAAAAATCCAGATGTGATGTGCACATAATAAGTCTTTTACATTATATAATACTTTGTAAATATTTTAGGGGTTTAGCAGGGAGCACTTGCAAAGGGATTACCTTGTTGCATTTTGAGCAATGTCTTTGTAATTGTATATAAATTCATTAACTTGCTCTTTTCATTGTCTATCAGGTACCGGACCCAACAAAATTTGAAGTATTGTTTCAAATGCAGCTTGTACTGATTCCTCAAGTGGCTGTTGGAATAATAATGCTTATAATTTTCCAAGCTTTACTTAGCATTGTGCCTATTGGCAAAGTTGTCAGTGGACCTCTGACTAAGCTTGGGATTTTGAAAATGCGGCTTAATGGTAAGCTATCAAGAAATTTTGGACAGGACAGCTTCCAAAGTGTGTGTACTTCATTAATGAGCTTTCTCCTGCTAGGATTACTTTTAATACCTGCACTGTTATCTTCAGGGGTATAATCACAGTTGAAATCACTTTGATATTTTGCTTTCTTTAAGTCAACAGATTAAGTTCTCAGGTATGCATGTCTAATTTTTTTCTTGAAACCTATCTGTTTATAGTAGTGTGATAGATCAACTGATCAGCATTTCTTAACAAACACCTGTGACACTTTTTCTTCACGGATTTGCTTGGAGCATTATGGGTAGTAGAGGAAACCCAATCAGCAAAAATAATAGGATACCAATTTTCATGATCACTGTTTTGTATCAAACGGTACAGAGTAGTCTTTTCTTTAATTTCTTATCAAATATCTCTCTGTTTAATTTTATAACTCTTCGATTTTAGTACGAGTAGACATACGGAACTTGTGCGATGCATGAATCTGTCAGATAGCTATTTATGACAGCCACAATGCCTCGATATACAGAAAATCTTATCTTGCAGCTAATTATATAGTTGTAGAGTGTGATTTTAGTGGCATCCTAAATTTCTGCTGGGGGGGGGGGGGGGGATCTGTGGCACAATGTAGTAGACAGTATAATATAGCCTCACCAAGCAAAGGGGCACATTGATTAAGACACTGGACTCCTATTTGGGAGGATAACAGAGCGAATGATCAGCTATCCACTTTTAGATTTTCTGTGCTGTACCATGAAATTGATATTAAATCCTATCTGACCCTTTCCTTTTTACGTTAAGGCCAGGTTGCCTGTGGTTATAGTCATACTGTCACCATTCCACCTGTCTCCCACTGGTCCCCTGTCCACACGCACACACACACACACACACACACACACACACACACACACACACACACACACACACCTTATGAATGACAGTCGTTAGGTCCAAACACCCCTGCACCCCCTCTTGACCTGCTAAATATGTCATATTGTATTTACCTGGGCTTTTAATAATGTTGTTATGTCTAAGAATAGTTATGCCAGTTGTTATCATTATGGTAGATGTGAATGTCCAGGTATGTACCTATGGATAAAATACCCTGATCAGCCAGAACATTGTGACCACTGACCTACTGTCGATATAAAGAATGTAACAGTATAATGAAAAGGATAGTTGCTGCTCACAATATAGCAGAGATGCCGAGTCGCAGAAAGGCACAACGAAAAGACTGACAGAAAGTTAACTTTCAACCAAGAAGGCCTTTGTCAAAAATAAACACACACACACACACACACACACACACGCGACCACAGTCTCTGGCGACTGGCTCCAGATGCTAGAAACAGTGGTCATGTGTGAGTTGTGTTAGTAGAGTGTGTGTGTGCGTGTGTATGTTGTCTATGAATTAATAGTATAGAATATTAATAGTATAGTCTTTACGCTTGCCAAAAAACAAAAAATCTCAAAGTAACTGCCAGGGGCCAAGATTAAGTCATTTTAGATACTATCATTGAGAATCCAATCGTGTCAACTACAGAAATGGGCAGAAACTTCCATCTGGCAGTGAGTGGAGTAACTGGCCTCTGACACTTTCATGTTGCTGGTTTCCATCACCCAAAGCCTGGAATTAAACTAGCCATTACATCTCTTCAGCAAGAATCTCACATAGTGTTAGACCTCCAGTTCCTCCCAGCTGGTAAAGACTTTTAGGACATTGTAGTATGGTTTGACAGAAATGTTTCATATTTTTATACTCATCTGGGCCTGCTGTATCGCATGTTCAGGTATGTTATTTCATGTTCATGTGAGAATGACAGACCATCTCTGAGGACCTAATAACACTCACTTTCCTCCAAATTGCTATGTGGCCATAGTGCAAAGTTGAAGGATAAGCTTTTCTGTTTGGGATTGACTGCCTAAATTTCATCAAGGATGGATGTGGAGGAATGCACCCATATGTTAGAAGAGTGTATGTTATCATTTGTCCCTGATTGTTTGAGACAGTGATCTGCAGCAATTGTGTACTAGAGGTATTCTTTGGAATTGTGTTCTTTTATATGTGGTAGAGTGTTAGGACATGTCAAAATATTTGTAGCTGTGTATAGTTCAGAATTACTTTCGTAGCTATTAAGGTGGTAATGGGGAGAGGCCCACGAGGAAGGCATGACCTGCATTCAACCTGTCCCATGAGCTGTCCCTGTAGCTACAGCAACCACTTTCAGTTGCCAGATTTTCAACCCCCACCATTATAACACTTCGTGCTTGTATTATGTGGTAGTGGCAGGCAGTTTGCTATCTTGTGGGATTGTTCGTAGTGCACTGAGATTTTGTTTCCCTTGTCTAACAGTTGTTATCTGTTGTTACACTGCTGTGAGATGCTGAAAAATCTCGGAAGCGAATTCATCAAATGTTAAATGTAAGTACACTCTCAGAAAGGCGCCTTGCGACAGTTGCTGAAATGTTGGAATTTTATAGTTGACAATGAGGTCTCAAACCCAGAAGAATTTTACTGACTGTCTCATCAAATGTTGTTGGGGGGAAGTGTTGAATGTCACTCTCTTGGCTAGGAGATTGCCGTATGAGGTCAGTTGAGAGAAAGGGTTTGTGTGTTATGTGGCTGCACCATCAACATTTGTTTTTGATAATGCTCCCATCCATTGTGTTGTTATGGACAAGATGCCTACCATGCCAGAGCCAAAGTAGGAGTCGACTAGCCTTTGTGTCATCAACACTTGAAATAAGTGTTAAAATATAAAAGGCTCTGATATCCTGCCATAAAACACAGATCCCCATATGCTAAATCGACAAGCTGGCAAAAACATACTGGCCGTACAGTAACTAGTCTGCCATGTTGTCATAGCCATTTCAACCCAATAGAATTTATACAGACACATATTAAAGATTACATTTCCAGCAATTAAAAAATGCGGTCTGCAGTCGAGGCCCTCTGCATTGAAGCTGTTAGGAAAGTCACCCCTGATGACTGGAAGAAAGTAGTCAGTCACACACAGCACATCATGGAAAAGCGAGGCAGGATGAAATTAATAAAAATAAAATAAGTGTTCATTATTGGAAACGATCATGTTGCTAAACAACAGCATTGACAGTGTCACTTCAGATGTCTACAGTAGTGATGAGAGTAACATTAGTAGAATTTTTCATTGTCATAAAAATTTTGCACAGACATATTCAGCTTGTGTGTTTGTGTGTGTGTGTGTGTGTGTGTGTGTGTGTGTGTGTGTGTGTTGTGGGGTGGGGGCTGGGTTAAGTACCTGTTGCAACAGTGTCAAGATGAGTTGTGTTCATTGACCTCGTTGCAGGTCAGGAAAGCGTTGCAGCATGGTTTCCAGGGCAGCTGGTATATAGAGCTGGGTTGCTGGCCATTGCAGATTCAGAGAGGCAGTAAGTTTATTGATCAGAATTTGTGCAGCAATCAAAGGCTTTGTCTTGCTGCAGTTAGTGTTCAGCGCTATGACTGGTCCTGGATGGTGGTGCTTTCTTAGCTCAGCACACTGCAGCAGGATGCAGCCAGTGCACAGAGCTGCCAGGCCAGACTTGCATGTCATAGTGTAGAAGCCAAGTCAGCTCCTTGACAGGAGCACCGTTTCACACACATGTGTGACCAGTCAACAGCTTGTGGTGGGGCTGGTGCAGGAGGCACTCAAGCCAACTGTTGACCAAGGACCCACGATGAAGGATGCAGTGTGAGCAGTCCACGGATGCAAGCCTGCGGCAGCAGATTGGGTACACGCAGAGTAGGTGGCAGTTCAGCAGCAAGCAGGTGCAGGTGGTGGCTGAGTGTGGGTTGCAAACCATGGACCCCCAGATAGGAGCCCACAAGTTCATTAAAGTTAGCTAGTAAATGGCTACCAACTGGAAGGCACCATTTCAGCTTCTGGCAGCAAAAGGACAAGGCCCAGCATACAGGTCAGCATCTCATGGAGGCAGTATCAAGAAGTAGATTGAATAACCCACATTGGGTCAATGACTGGTGGGAGTTGTACTTCTCAGAGCCGGCCGCACACGATTACAGATACTTCATAGCTTGAGTGGGTGATATTTATGGCCGTTTGACCTGCCCTGTTGTGGTAGTACATCATTTTTTACTCTAAAGACCATGGCAGTGACACAGTGCCATATGTGGACAGGGTGTAATCCAGCTGACCACTGCGACAGTCTGGCCCTCATCCTGTTTGTGTTGACAATGTTCCAGCCTCAGCAGCAGGCTGCGGGGCTAGTCGAAAGGCACCCAGACTTGCTTTGGTGCCAGGGCAGAGACTAAACCCTCACAATACCAAGAGGGGGGGGGGGGGGGGGTACTTTATGCCCACCTTTTGAAAATATTGAAATCTACTCAGGTACTTTATTTTTTCAAGTTTTGTAAAAATATTTATTGTGTTTATGAAGTGTTCTTCCAGATTCTATAATTGTTTTATGTTTTTTGTTTAAGCTTAATCAGAAAATTTAAATTTAAGAGAGGTGGCCATAAAGTCTCCCCCACTTGGTAGTAGATGTGACTTCCCACAATGGTCATCTTACTCCACAAATAATAGCATTACATGACCTTAGAACAAATGGACATTATATTTCTCTTGGTTGACAGCAGCAATGGTCTCAACAATAATTTCTTTCCCTTTGGTTCTGTATTGTCTGTATTGTTTCCTGTTCAATGGTACTTAGTCAAGTGTTAGATACAACTCTGATTGAAAATGTATCGACAGTCACTTACTGACAGAGAAATATCACAGATTTTGGAAGAATCTACAGATTCTCAAATTGAATTTGATGAAACTGAAGATGTTGTGAGTGAACCTAAAGAGGAATGTCTTGTGCACAAAGATGTGGACAGTGATAGAGTACCTACAGATGCTGAAGATGATACCTGGGCATCTGAAACTGATGATGACACAGCTCTCGAGGTTAGTGACAAGTATATTACAAGTACTGGAAAAATTTATAGCTCGAAACCTCCTCACATTAGAAGACGAGTAGCACAAAACATAGTGACAGAAAGAGAAGGCATAGGGGACGTAAGTAAAGTAGAACAACAAGATAATCATTTGAAAAGTTTTTGTCTCCAGAAATTGTCACCATCATAATAAAGCATACCAATGAAGAGGCATTGAGGCAGAAAATATCCAAGACACACAGACTTGAATTCATGGCATATGGAGGGCTACTTATTATGGGGAACGAAAACAACAGTAAGTCATCTGTTACAGATTTATGGTCCTACACTTCAGGAAGATTTGTTTATACTGCTACCATGAGCCGCACCAGATTCCAGCAGCTTACTAAAATAGTAAGATTTGATGACTGAGAGTCGCAAAGCGATTGCAGAAAACGTGGTAAGTTTGCTGCAATACGAGAAGTTTTTGATAAAATGAATGAATTACTACCAAAATATTATTCTTTTGGGATGCACACTGTTATTGATGAAATGTTGTCATAGTTCTGTGGCAGGCGTCTGTTCAAGATCTTGAAGGAAAAACCCGGTAAATACAATATACTTATACACATGCTCACAGCGCTAAAACTACACTCATGCTCATAGATTAAGGATAATTGCAGAATGTGGTGCTACACAATGTGGCACTACACAAAACTGGCACTAATAGCATAGGCACATAGGGAACACACACGGCACAGACCTGTAAGTCCACGGTATTGGTGATAAGATGAGAAAACCATCCCGAAACACATGTGCTACAAAACGCCACTGTTTCCTGCCCATGAACTGCGAGTGTTAAGGTTCTAGTTGAAAAATTTGGGGACAGCTTTCTGCTCACTTGGCCACAGTTTACAGGCACCGGTTTGAAAGGCAATGGCACATTTCGGCTCCCATCTTTTGAAGATTTAGTCCAACAGATCCTTGACTGGGATAATTTTTGAAAATCATGTAGAATACATCTTTACATTTTCACATTTATGCACATTTTTATTCAGGTTTCTCTTTTGCTACTGCAGCCTGAATCACAGTGTCCAATGACTAATTCTTACAAGGGAACCTCTCCATCGCACCCCCCTCACATTTAGTTATAAGTTGGCACAGTGGATAGGCCTTGATAAACTGAACACAGATCAAGTGAGAAAACAGGAAGAAGTTGTGTGGAACTGTGAAAAAATAAGCAAAATATACAAACTGAGTAGTCAATGGGCCACATAAGCACCATAATGGACTATGAGAGATTAGGAGCGCCGGGGTCCCGTGGTAGCATGAGCAGCTGGAAAACGAGAGGTTCTTGGTTCAAGTCTTCCCTCGACTGAAAATTTTACTTTCTTTATTTTTGCATAGTTATTATCTGTCCATTCGTTCATTGACATCTCTGTTCACTGTAATAAGTTTAGTGTCTGTGTTTTGTGACTGCATCGCAAAACCGTGCGATTAGTAGACGAAAGGACATGCCTCTCCAATGGGAACAGAAAACATTTGTCGCAAGGTCATAGGTCAACCGATTCCTCCACAGGAAAACACATCTGATATATTCTATACTGGTGACAGCATGTGCGTCACATGACAGGAATATATTGTCGACCCACCTAACTTGTACACTTGGCGAATGGATAAAAAGATTCTTCTACCTTGCCCGATTTAGGTTTTCTTGTGGATGTGATAATCACTCCCAAAAAAGTGATGAAAACATAAGAGTTTGTCACATAAACTGAAAATAAAAAAATTAAACTTTTCACTCAATAGAAGATTTGAACCTAGGACCTTTCGTTCCGCAGCTGCTCACGAGACCACGGCGCTCCTGCGTTCCTATTGTCCTTAATGTTGCCTATCTTCCCTTGAACTACTCAGTTTGTATATTTTGCTTATTTTTTCACAGTTCCACACAACTTCTTCCTGTTTTCGCAATTGATCTGTGTTCAGTTTTTCAAGGCCTATCCACTGTGCCAACTTATAACTAAATCTGAGGGGGGTGCGATGGGGAGGTTCCCTTGTTAGTAAGGGCGACCCACTCAGTTGTCACATGGTGTACAGGGAGTTTGGAAGGGTGAGCAGTTTTCTACCATAAATGGATACAGGCTGCACAGATGAGAGTCAGAATCCAGACTGTACCTGAGGCTGAAATGCTTATTACCTGAGTTTGTGATGATAAATTACTGTGTTATTGTTGCACATGCTGAAGCAGCTATTAGCTCATCCAGATGGTTAAGGAGGTTGGGTGCTAAGGTACTGTTTACGAAGTTCAAATTTTGGGGGAGGTAATATATCTGGTTTCTCAGGCCAGTGTAATAGAGGACATGTTATGTTTAAAATTGTAGTTCCTGTTATGATAGCTAGAAGATAGAAAGTTGGTCTTGAACTATCACATATTGTACTGTTTATCAATATGCTGCCACCTTGCAGCTTCAACCATTCTGTACCCTTAGGTCATCCCTGCTTGTAACAATTCACAATAACTGCTGTTGGATTGTATAAGCGACTTGCTTTTTAGAAATAGGGTTGTGGTGCCAGAATGGGCATATGGTGGCTTGCTCTTGCTGGCAACGCCAAAGCTCACATAGCAATATTAGCGCATGGTTTTCCCGCCTTGCTTCCCATGCTGTTCTTCATGGGCCTTGTGTTTTTGCTGGTGGCAATAGCATGATAAATTTGGTCATTGTAGTGGATGGCTTATCGTGGTTATTGTTCGCTGTAGAGATATTGAGAGTACTGGTAGCCTTGAAAGTTTTACTTACTCTACGTTTAATGTCTCTGAAATTTTTAATAAGGCTATTGGTAAATCATATTTCTACTCCTCAATACCTTTTGTTCTGAGGACCCATTGTCATTGTAAGGATCTGGTGTTTGTGAAGCTGTAAAACTTGTTTGTGATGACAGTATATTACCATAGATAAAAAAAACCTGATCTCCCCTCCCCCCTCCCCCTTGCAAAAAAAAAAAAAAAAAAAAAAAAAAAAAAAAAAAAAAAAAAAAAAAAAAAAAAAAAAAAAACCTACATATTAATTTTGCCAAAAGCACACAAGTGATTCTTGGTGTTGTCGCTCTCAGGGGCACTCTTGGTTGCTCTCTGTGAGAGGCACCCCTGTGCATCTTTGTGAATCGCAGCTCAATTGCATAGCACAACACAGAACTGTATGCTGTTGTGCAGGTTGCCTATCACAGTTGCTGACTTGAACAAATTTTTACAGTCTCCCATCTGACCTGGTATGGGAGAATTGTATAGTACACATGCTGCTTGATGCTGGGTATTGCTGCTTGATGCTGGGAACCAGACTAGCACATGTAGGCATGCACATTCGGTGCCAGCTTGGACTGTCACAGGGTGGTAACATAGTGATAGGGTTTTCCTGTCTGGAGGATTAATAAACTCTAGCACAACTGGTATCTCTTCATGTGCTTTATGTAGCCCACCACAAACTTTCAGGGATTTTAGAATTGTATGCCGCTGCTACATACACCAACGAAGAATCCCAATCATTGCTATAGCTATTTGCATAGTGGCTTAGAATTTTCCCTCTCATTTGATGTACACATTCAGTTCTTCTGTTAGCCTGTGAGTTTAAAGAGATCATCTCAGTTTGTGAATAAGCAACAAATGGCATAACTTCTTCAGCAATGCTAACATAAATTTGGTGCCCTGATATGTGATTTTGTTTCCAGAATACCAAACTGTAGTAACCAATTACGCATCACTACGTTTCTACTGTGGCAGTTTGCCGGTTCTGGATAGCAACCATCCACATGTAATGTGTAAAATGATCTACAATTGATGAAGGTTTCTCGGGCTGCCAGCCGGATGGTAGTGTTGATTTTTCATGACGTTACGGGAAGTGTCATATTGCCCATCTTCTGGTGAAGTGTCGAGATTCACAGAGTGTGGGATATTTGTACGCGCGGTCACTCCCCTCCATTATATCTTGGGAGGCTGTGGTGGACCAGCAGCATGCGCGTGGTGGTGGGGGTAGCCGCCCCGGCGGCCGTGTTAGGTTACGTGCTGCAGTCGGTCCGTTCCCACAGATAGGCTGGTAATGTCCTTGCCAGTTGTAGTGTGTGAGAGGTCATGCTATTCCTGCAAACCCTTGGATAAATTTGCTATAATAGTTTGATAATCCCTAAAAGACTGCAATTCCTTGCCTGCCTGAAGAGGTGTTGGAAAACTCCATACAGTGTTTACCAGTCTTGAACCTATTCTCATTTCGTCTTGGCTTATTAAATGCCCAAGTAATTCACTTCTTAGTGCAGTTGCTGAAAAATGTCCCTCAACCAATGCACATCCCCTTTCATATTCCTAGCAAACACAACAATATCATCCAGATACGCCATACACTATTTCGGCTTTAGTCCCTTCAAAAACTGTCCAACTACTGTTGAAACATCACTTGTGCATTTCGTAGACCAAATGACATTTTCCAATGAGGTACTGAATAAATGCAGTTTTTGGTTGGTCCTTGAGTACTATTCCCAGTTGATGGTAGCCACTTATTAGATCCATAGTGGAAATATGCATACAGTTTCCCAAGTTATCAAGGGCTTCTGTTATATTTGGTTGGATACTCGCCTGTAATCGTACGACTCTTGAGGTATCTGTAGATGCTGCAGAACTGATACTGCTTCATTCCCTCAAGAACGTTTCTTGAGTACTATCACCACAGTTGCACCCTCTAGGCTGGTACTTGCCTCAATGATACCATTGCATAATTATTTGTTAATGAATTTCTCTATTACCAATTTTAGGTGATGGGGCACCCTGTATGGCTTAAAGTACACAGGTGGTCGATTCCTAAATTGGAGCCTGTGCTTCGTCATTGGGATTGGTGGTAAAGGGCCATGAACTTTATATAGATCATCTAATTCTAGCAGTAACTTCTCCATAAGAAGTCCCTCCATTCTTTCTTAATGCTTCACTTTTTCATGTAATGCAGTTATACTTGCAGCTTGGTCATGGATATGGTCCGAACATATCCATCTAGATCAGCTTTGTCTAGAACATCTAAATTGGCAACCAATAATTCCGTAGACAAACTGATGATGCCATCAGTATCACAATTATTGAAATCACTGGGCACTTCTCGTTCGCCACCCATCTCCTGTATGCATACAGTGCTTCTGTACACAAAACAGTGTGCTTCATGTAGCTCATAATTTTCCTCCAATGGTTCCATCACACAAAATGTGTTTACAGATAGTTCTGTTTCTACATTTGCTCATTGTAGTTTCCCTATGCCTTGCTGTACTTTATCATACAGATTGGTGTTCAGTGGCCGTGCACACGTTTTAACTGATTCATGGGTCACGAGTGGCAACCCTTGTGGCAGTATGTCATCGACAGAAGTTTTCAAAGATTGAACAATGTTTCCATGAGTTATACAATATGTTGTCCAAGGTCAGTTTTAGTATGATGCTTATACAGGAAACATGGCCCTAGGATCACGCAGTACCTTTCACCTATATGGGAAAAACTTCCATAGTTTCCTGGAATTGCTTTGATTCCACCTGAAAATTTAAACACTGGTGAACCTAGCAACTACACTTTGTTACCATTGACTCCCCATACATCTATAGCATAGAAGGTTTAACTGCATGTTTCCCGTGAGGTCCAGAGTTGTCTCAGACATGTGAGCTCCTGAGTGTAACAAAAATATATGCTCCCTACCATTTGACAATGTTGACTGGAATACTCTCTTTCAAATTCTAAAGGCGGCACGGGTGAAATACAGGGAACGAAAGGCTATTTACAATTTGTACAGAAACCAGATGGCAGTTATAAGAGTCGAAGGGCATGAAAGGGAAGCAGCGGTTGGGAAGGGAGTGAGACAGGGTTGTAGCCTCTCCCCAATGTTATTCAATCTGTATATTGAGCAAGCAGTAAAGGAAACAAAAGAAAAATTCAGAGTAGGTATAAAAATCGATGGAGAAGAAATAAAAACTTTGAGATTCGTCGATGACATTGTAATTCTGTCAGAGACAGCAAAGGACTTGGAACAGCAGCTGAACGGAATGGACAGTGTCTTGAAAGGAGGATATAAGATGAACATCAACAAAAGCAAAACGAGGATAATGGAATGTAGTCGAATTAAGTCGGGTGATGCTTAGGAAATTAGATTAGGAAATGACACACTTAAAGTAGTAAAGGAGTTTTGCTATTTGCGGAGCAAAATAACTGATGATGGTCAAAGTAGAGAGGATATAAAATGTAGACTGGCAATGGCAAGGAAAGCGTTTCTGAAGAAGAGAAATTTGTTAACATCGAGGTTAGATTTAAGTGTCAGGAAGTCGTTTCTGAAAGTATTTGTATGGAGTTTAGCCATGTATTGAAGTGAAACATGGACGATAAATAGTTTGGACAAGAAGAGAATAGAAGCTTTCGAAATGTGGTGCTACAGAAGAATGCTGAAGATTAGATGGGTAGATCACACAACTAATGAGGAGGTATTGAATAGAATTGGGGAGAAGAGGAGTTTGTGGCACAACTTGACAAGAAGAAGGGACTGGTTGGTAGGACATGTTCTGAGGCATCAAAGGATCACAAATTTAGCATTGGAGGGCAGCGTGGAGGGTAAAAATCGTAGACGGAGACTAAGAGATGAATACACTAAGCAGATTGCTGCCCAGGAGATGAAGAAGCTTGCACAGGATAGAGTAGCATGGAGAGCTGCATCAAACCAGTCTCTGGACTGAAGACCACAACAATAACAAACAACAACCATTTACCATGCTGGTCAAGCAACATTCTGCTTGACATAGATTATGCAGCATTAAAATTCACTGGGAGTACTGCTCGGCAGACTCTGAGCTGAATACTCATATTCCGCCCTTTACTGTTATGCCCTTTACTTCTACACTACTGGCCATTAAAATTGCTACACCAAGAAGAAATGCAGATGATAAATGGGTATTCATTGGACAAATATGTTATACTAGAACTGACATGTGATTACATTTTCACGCAATTTGAGTGCATAGAGCCTGAGAAATCAGTACCCAGAACAACCACCTCTGGCCGTAATAATGGCCTTGATACACCTGGGCATTGAGTTAGACAGGCTTGGGTGGCGTGCACAGGTACAGCTGCCCATGCAGCTTCAACACAATACCACAGTTCATCAAGAGTAGTAACTGGCGTATTGTGACGAGCCAGTTGCTCGACCACCATTGACCAGACGTTTTCTGTTGGTGAGAGATCTGGTGAATGTGCTGTCCAGGGCAGCAGTCGAACATCTTCTGTATCCAGAAAGGCCCGTAGAGGACCTGCAACATGCGGTCGTGCATTATCCTTCTGAAATGTAGGGTTTCGCAGGGATCAAATGAAGGGTAGAGCCACGGGTCATAACACATCTGAAATGTAATGTCCACTGTTCAAAGTGCCGTCAGTGCGAACAAGAGGTGACAGAGACGTGTACCCAATGGCACCCCATACCATCACGCCGGGTGATACGCCAGTATGGCGATGACGAATACACGCTTCCAATGTATGTTCACTGCAACGTCGCCAAACACTGATGCGACCATCATGATGCTGTAAACAGAACCTGGATTCATCTGAAAAAATGATGTTTTGCCATTCGTGGACCCAGGTTTGTCGTTGAGTACACCATCGCAGGTGCTCCTGTCTGTGATGCAGCGCCAAGGGTAACCGCAGCCTTTGTCTCCGAGCTGATAGTCCATGCTGCTGCAAACGTCGTTGAACTGTTCGTGGAGATGGTTATTGTCTTGCAAACGTCCCCATCTGTTGACTCAGGGATTGAGACGTGGCTGCACGATCCGTTACAGCCATGCGGATAAGATGCCTATCATCTCGACTGCTAGTGGTACGAGGCTGTTGGGATCCAGCACCGCGTTCTGTATTACCCTCCTGAACCCACCGATTCCATATTCTGCTAACAGTCATTGGATCTCGACCAACGCGAGCAGCAATGTCGCGATACGATAAACCGCAATCGCAAAAGGCTACAATCCGACCTTTATCAAAGTCGGAAACATGATGGTACGCATTTCTCCTCCTTACATGAGGCATCACAACAACGTTTCACCTGGCAACGCCAGTCAACTGCTGTTTGTGTTTGAGAAATCGGTTGGAAACTTTCCTCATGTCAGCACGTTGTAGTTTTCGCCACTGGCGCCAACATTGTGTGAATGCTCTGAACAGCTAATCATTTGCATATCACAGCATCATCTTCCTGTGGGTTAAATTTCACATCTGTAGCACGTCATCTTCATGGTGTAGCAATTTTAATGGCCACCAGTGTATGCTCTCACTCTTGGTGTCTCACTCTTCCATACCTATTACAGTGAGACTGACAACAGTTTTTTTGTATGTGGCCTACCGTATTTACTCGAATCTAAGCCACACTTTTTTTCCGGTTTTTGTAATCCAAAAAACCGCCTGCGGCTTAGAATCGAGTGCAAAGTAAGCGGAAGCTCTGAAAAATGTTGGTAGGTGCTGCCACAACTAACTTGTGCCTTCGAATATGTGTAGCGCTGCACAGGCATGCTTTGCAGGCACAAAGATAAATACTGGCGCCAAAACCTCTGCGTCAGTAAAAAAATTTTAAAAAAAGATGGAAGACAAGCTTTTTTCTCCGCCCCGAGTTTCAACCACTTCATTTTCATACATTATCCAACGAAGCAAATACAAATTCCGTATTGTTCATCTTCGAATGTAGCAGCATTTCAATGTACTACGAAAATCCTACTGGCAAGACTGGGATGTTTCTCAATATGGCCAACTCTACGTTCTGAATTTTTTCCTACCTGTGAGAAGAGATGGTTGCTAATAGGAACTTCTACGAATTGTGAATCACACACAGTATTCTCTTCATCATAAGAATAATACGAATATAAACATTTTACCATGCATTCTTTCGTATTTGCTGCTAACTCATTTAAATCCTGTCTGCCTAATAAACTACGAAACTAGAGTGAGACAACAACAAACGCGGAAGAATATACATATCATGTCATGTTTATATTCGTATTCTTGTGCCTAATAGTGATACAGTCAGAATTGAAGCACGGCAATTGACTAGATTTTTAAATCTAAGATGAGTAATTTCTGTGCGGAATATAATGTACTAAAGAGGCGTCTGCAAAGATTTTCAAACAGAGAAAAATTTTCGCTAAACTCTCGTTCAGAACATCTTCTATCATACACAGTCTATTATTTGGTTCTTTTTGATAATTATCAAAGAAAGCAGCAGCGTAGTAACAACAAATAGCAGTCTCTTGCCATTGTTTCCATAATGAGACAATTCCTCTCTTTTTAAAATTGTAAGCGGCGGCAGCGCGCACAAAAGCAAGCCATGCCGCGAGTGGCGACAGGCCGTAAACTCATTATCAGAATGCGATAAACAATGTATGACAGTACAGTAATGCATTTTCAGCTTAGAGTGACGTAAACACCTATAGCAAAGAGAACGGCACTTATCAGATCAAAGAAAAATAAGCAATCGATTCAAACCAGACGAAGCACGTGAAAAAGGAAGGGTACCCGTATAAATACGGACGGAGCGACTGACGCATAGCAATGGCTACCTGGTACAGCTTAACTGCTAAGCTTACGACTCGAACCAAACTACTGTAGCTGTATCGTCATTTATTCGACCTAAATTGTGTCTCATATTACAATGGACCAACTTTGTTTCGATTTGGAGGTGTGGCCTAAAACTTTTCTCTCCTCTTGAATTTCGAGTCTCAAACTTCAGGTGCGGCTTAGATTCGGGAAAATTTTTTTCCCTTGATTTCGAGTCTCATTTTTCAGGTGTGGCTTAGATTCAAGTGCGGCTTAGATTCGAGTAAATACGGTAAACATCTACATTGATAGCACTTAACATCAGTAGAAGAGGCAGTACATTAGGTGGTAGTTACCATAGAAATGCGTCTAATGCTCTCTGTTCCACATCCGGAAGAACAATCTTATTTGTTTTGTCACTCTGTGTTAATTCATAAGTTTTAATGTTTATTTTCTGTATCATAGCTACAAAATTCTTACCTATTCACTGTGATTCTGCGACATTCCATTTAACTGTTCGCGATAGTATCTACAGCTATTCTCTCTCTTCCATTGCTGCACCACACCTTGCCATATTAGTCCATTGAACAATTGAGCATTTTGTAGGTCCTCATGCTGCATTACATAACTTTTCATGTCTCCTGCCAAACATTACTTGGTCATTTGCAGCAGCTGTTCATCTGTCCTAGATCCCGGCTTTGTAGCTGTCAACAGCTTTTCTACAATTGATAATATATCCTCTCCTAAATAACATTATGGCACTCTCAGAAGGTGCTACATCCAGAGCTGCCTGAAATGCCATAGAGACATCAGAAGCAGCAGCAACTCTCTCGAGAACAGCAATTGCAGCTGCAGCTTAAGTGCAGGGTGACACTTCATTTTCCTCCTCAGAAGATGACAGTAAAGCAGAATTGATGACTCGTTCTTCAACAGTACAGTTTTCGTTGTCTGCCAGCATCCATTCTTCCAGATTGGCAGTGCAAGAGGGTACCAACTGGTGTAAGCCTGTCGAAGAACAACATCGGAATCCAAAGTTGTATTTGCATTATGAGTAAGTTCAGATGCTGCATCATCATTTTCCTCTTCAGTCTGTGCTGCATTATCAGTCACTGTCCAGGCCTTCTTAAAACATTAGTTATGGTGTTTGTTGTAACTTCATCCCAAGCAGCAGAGATTTTGAGGACAGGTTGCAGTACATTCCAATGTGGAAAGGTTTTCTTGTAGTCTGATTGAATTAATGGCAGCCTTAACAAGAAGGTGTCTGTAATTATGCTTCATAGAGGTGATTATTTCTTCAGTGACAGTAGACAGCTTGTAGTGTTAGGTGGTATGAATACAACTTCAAAATTCAGAAGTTCCAGGTAGTGGTCCAAAGTTGCCAAAATGCTTCTCTACCTCACAGCCATTTGTTGTTGAACTTTTAAGAGCCAGCTATGGGAGGGAGTCTGGTCATCCAAGCTTCATTATTGTTCTCATAGTGGCATACCAGATTGAACAGATTGACAAATTTTTTTAAAAAATGTGGATTTTTGTATTTTTCAATCATTAATGGTTTGAGCTTATGAGAACCATCTCAATTACAACACAAGACCACCACCAGTCTCTCTTTCCTGCGTTTGCCTCTTGACAATTTTTTCACTCTTGATACATTGTGTTTGTGCCGGCTTCATCCATATTAAATAAATACAGATACAAATGACAGAGCTTGGATTAAAATTCCCGCACCCTCTCATTGGCATCTTCCTTGTTTCATCAATGTGTTTTCCCACAAACATTTACAATATACATTTTATGCCTCTTCTGAAAATGCCATAGCCAGCCCTCAGAGCACACAAACCCTTTTTTGTGGGCGATTTCACGAGCATTTTTTTGAAGCATGGGGCCAGATGACAGAATTTGCTGTGAGTACATGTGTTGGAATAATTCAAACAGTGAATCGTTCATGTTTGGCTGTCCTCATGCACTTGCTATTGCTGCAAAATGAATAGCTTGCCAGACTCTCCTCTATTTTCTGTCTTGAAATAGACTTTGAGATTTGGAAGTGTCTGTGACATGTGTTTTAGTCTTCCCTTCACTATTGATTACATGTAGAATTTGATGCTTTTGTGTTAACATCAGAGAATTAAGAGCTTGTTGGTAGCATTAAGAGCTCGTTTCTATTTCAGCACCATATTGTGTGAGATAGGAGGGGGGGGGGTTGGATTTCTCTGTTCATAATAATCAGAGACAGACATATCTCTGCATTGTTGTACATTTCACTCTCTTTGTGGTCTACCAACCAACCCTGTCTTCCCCTTCCCTTGTGTCTTACACTGTGGTAATGACATGAGCAGCAATCAAGCGATTGTGCCATTGTTGTGAAATTACAATACAACAAGCTATTGAGGAAAAGTATGTGAAACATAGTGCAATACATATGTATGTATTTATTTGGTTTAGGTAAAGAATGAGATGTGGAACATGTAATGTGGGGGGTCAAATTTTAGTTTGTAGGACGAATTATCTGAAATTTTGTTTGTCATATTGGGAAATAGTGAGGGTCTACTACATATTCCATTGTGTACAGCAAACTTGAAATGGAAGAAGGATATTACTGACAGATGCTCAAACAGTCAAGTTCGGCTACTTTTGCTCTTTGTGTAATTACTAGTCTTGGAAACAAACGAATCAGCCTCTTGACATAGTCTGCATTTTCCCACTTAATAAAGTCTTACAGAACAATTGTCTGGTGTAACTCGTCACTTACAAAGAAAGTATTGAGTGCACAAAAATATATGGTGTTCATCTGCAGTTGTATAGGTACCTCATCAAGGAGTCAGTCATTTTAGCTGCACCATCACAGTACATATATTCACTAATGAAATTCGTCTCTCATAATTTTTCACAATTTGAGAAGAATAGTGATGTCCACACCTATATTGCTAGATGAAAATATGACTTTTATTGGCCATTGTTAAAGCTGTCAGTGGCTCACAAGTTCAAGATGAGCAATAGAAAGTTTGGTCATTTGCCTGATAACATAAAATGTCTGACAAGTAGCAAAGCAAGTTTTAAACCTAACTTAAAATAATTTCTCGTGGAGAACTGTTCCTATTCCATGTACTAATGTCTATTAAAAGCTTTTAAGTATAGTTACCTGAATAGGACTAAAATATAATATGTTCATTAATGTTAACATTAATCATGTATATGTATCCTGTAAAATGATTAATTCCAAATAATTTCAGCGGAAGATATCACTGAAATGATCTATGGATCGTGTAAGCAACTAAACCACCCATTATGTTGCTTGAATCTGCTGGTTGCTTCTGATGCCAGTTGTAGAGGAGTCAAGATGGCTCTAGTATTTATTGATGTTGTTACAGGTTGCAGAGGTGTTGCAGTATGGCTGCCAGGGCACTACATACATAAGAGCCAAGTGGGTTGGCTGTCAGTGCTTGCTTAGCTCAGCATGCAGCAGCAAGTGGCAGCCAGGGTACAGAGTTGGCAGGCCAGAGAGACACACCGTTGTGTAGAAGCCAAGTCAGTTCCTTGCTGGTCACGTAGAGCTGGCGCGGAGGGGGGGGGGGGGGGGGTCAGGCCCGAGTAAGGGGCAGAAATAAAGCCCTCCACACCAATCAGGGCCTTATTACTGAACACACACTAATATCTCAACAGACAGGCAACAGGCACATCATGGCAACAAACTGTGAAATAAGCCAGTCACACCGTTTGATGCATATGTGTGACCAGCAAGCAGTGTGTGGTGGGCCCAATGTAGAAGGCACCCAATCGTGTTTGCGAACCAAGGACCCCCGACATAGGATGCAGCAGCCTGAGGATGGAAGCATTCAGTATTAGAGTGCCCACATGCAGGGCAGGCAGCAACTTGGCAGTAAGTCAGGTGCAGGTGGTACCTAAGCATAGGCTGTGAACCATCTACCCTCTGGTGCATGCCTTTGAGTTGGTTCAAGTCAGCCAACAGATGGCTTCTGATAGAAAGTACCATTGCAGCTCCTGGCAGCATCAGGACCAGGTGTACCTCAGACCTGCAGCTAGTGGAGGCAGTGTCTTGTTGTAGTTGGGCTGGATGACCCACATCAGGTCAATGACTGGCATGGAGTACTTCTCAGAGCTGGAGTGGATGGTACTTACAGCAGCTTGTCCCGCACTGTTGTGACAGGACATCATTTTTGACTGCATAGACCACAGAAGTGGTGCAGTGCTGGGTTCAGACATGAAGTAAACCATGCCACTACTGCAACAATCTGGCCCTTGTACTACGTGGCGTTGACAATGTACCAGCCTCGGCAGGAGACAGAGTCTAGTCATGTGGGGGGGAGGGGGGGGGGGGGCGGGGTCAGGCCCAAGTAAGGATTGAACATCGTTTGTGATCAGAATATTTATTGAACAATGTATGGTTGAAAGAGCAATTAAATAAATTCAGAAAAAATTACTTGTGAGCTTACAACACCGTTACGCTGATCCAAATTGTACTGTGAAAAACACAGGAAACCCAAAATGTTGTACATCGTAATGAAAATTTATGTTCAAAGACAACAAATAAGCTTTTCACTTAACTATCACATTTATGGAAGCAAATACTTTCAAAAACCAACTTCACAGAAGCGAAGCAGTTGTTGCAGTTCCTTGAGAATTAATTGCTTATCACTAAGTTTCTGTTCCTATAATGAGATACCATGTAATTATGGGGACACACAAATTTTTATTAGTACAAGCTTAAGTGACAGAAGAACGATGAAAAAATTTAATACAGTATCGGTGCTTCAAAGCAACAGCTACAACAAGAAGAATTTGTATAACAAACAATTTAGCAATTCACCTGATCGTATTTTCTGACAGCCAGTTATTGATTTACAGTTGCTTGGTATCACAGAATGTTGTACAAGACTAAGACTACTGACCAAAGGAATGAAAACTTACTAAAACCATGACCTTAAAAATTTACATTCAGTTTCCCAAACACACACACACACACTCACACACACACACACACACACACACACACACACACACACACATATAAAAACAAAGATGATGTGACTTACCAAATGAAAGTGCTGGCAGGTCGACAGACACACAAGCAAACACACAAAATTCAAGCTTTCGCAACAAACTGTTGCCTCATCAGGAAAGAGGGAAGGAGAGGGAAAGACGAAAGGATGTGGGTTTTAAGGGAGAGGGTAAGGAGTCATTCCAATCCCGGGAGCGGAAAGACTTACCTTAGGGGGAAAAAAGGACGGGTATACACTCGCACACACACACGTATCCATCCACACATATACAGACACAAGCAGACATATTTAAAGACCTATATATATATATAGACACACACACACACACACACACACACACACACACACACACACACACACACACACGTAACCTACACCTCCCGGATAATCAAGACAATTTTGCCCATGGTGCTAGTAACTGCTGGTATTGCCTGGCAAGAAAAATGACCTTTAAGTTTAGGAAATAATCAAATCATAAACTTAACCCGTTGACCATGAAACTAAACACAATATGGCTATCAGCATAATTACACACCCACATACCAGTAAAAAGGGGCAGAAATAAAGCCCTCCACACCAATCAGGGCCTTATTACTGAACACACACTAATATCTCAACAAGGAGATAAAAAGATTCGCTCACCGACCGCAATTCAGTTTCAAAACGGCATGTCTGGCATAACGGTAGCAAGGGAACACCACATAGGACAGAAAATCGACAACATTTGAATGGATGCACACAATTGGGAAACAAATTTCGATTACATTCACAGACAGTATTTTAAATACCAAGAAATTGGCACGAATCCTTTTCCCCAAAATTAACAAGTTAACTAGCAAGCATCAAAGCCACTCACAGCAGTGAATGAGGTAACTTATGCCAAAGTCCACAAAGCTGTCATATATAACAAGGTAAAAACACAGTATGTTATAATTACAGAAAATTGCTGGTACAATAAGCAGTTGGTACAAACACATGAAGGTCTCTTGAACTCGCATTCAACGTACCTATGATCAGAGCTTAAGCAAACAGGAAGATTGAACTGGTATTTTTGTATTTCTAATTGCCGTGAAGGTGGGTAAGGCACATAAGCAGACAGGCGACGCACTGGGAAAGACATTGGAAAGGAACACTTTGCAAATCTCATACTGTCCCCAAATTCATTCAACAGGCTTAAAATACCAAACTTCTGCAGTAGGAATAGCTTCAGCCGCCTCTTGTTCTCCGGAGCCTCTAGGATTTAAGCTTATTCTCGGACATGTGATGCCAAGTCCAGTCGTCCAACAGAGAAATCACACAGCCCAAATCACAACACACTGTGCCTGAAGAGCCTTTCCTTCTCCGTCACCTGCCTCTGTCTGACTCACTCCTCACACTGCCACTTGATTATGTCAATACGGCACACACTTCGATAGAGGTAAAGATTGCATGGGGCAGATGTACCATGACCTATCAACACGGTATGGATCAGACTTTTTTTGTGTTTATTTTAATGTCCAAATTTTGTAAATCTTACATGAAAGTATTGCAATTTTAATGCACACTTTCTCTTGTATAATTATAGGTTTCATATCAATATAAAAAATTCAGCAACTGGATCAGTACACACAGCACAATCTTATCAAATAGGTAAAACAGTTGTTTGATTTTGGAGAAAAATTCAATGGTGCACCGCTTTTAACAGTTACTTATTATAAACCCATTATCAGATTTTGCAGACATATGAGAATAATGTCATCTCATTTTTAGGTGTCATAAAAAATTCAGAAACTGTTTACATGCTACAAATGTGAATCTTCATCTACCAAACATGTGATCTTGTGCACATTTCAACACTGTCACATCATATTAATATTTACAAACTCAACAAATGTGAAATAATGTTACATTTCCCATAGTGCATGTTCTTTTCTACGTATTATACAAAAGGACAATTTAGAAAATGACAACTTCTGTTAGTTAATGTGAAAAGTATGTATTACATGGGGCTGTCTTATTAAGGAACTGTCTTTAGCTCTTTGCGAGAAAGTCGTCGTCTTTTTCTTTTGCCTTTATCTTGTACCTACGCAGGGTTGGCGTGGTTATCAGATTTGGCATTGCTACGAGGTTGGCTGGATGCCCTTCATGTTGCCACAAAATTTTCCTGTCATTTTTATCAAGGCTTGCATTTATATACATTGCATGCAAGGAAATCTCTCGTGAAAATGCAGGAATTGTAGATGTGTACTACTTGATTATTGGCAGTGTTATACATACCTAAGGGCTGCACACAGCCACACTTCTTTTCAACATGTAGATATATTTCTTATCAAAAAAGCTTTCATAACTATTTGGAAATCCAGTAATGTTTGATAATTTAATAGATAAACATATAAGGATGTCTTAACTAGTTACAATAAAGACATACCTTGGTTAGCAATATTTCAGTTGCTGAACGAGGTAGCACTCTCTTTCTCCATCCTTCCCCAGTGTGAACTTGGAATTAATCTGTAATTGTCAGTAGGACAATCTATAGTGCTGCTTTCTACAAGTAGACTCTCACTTTTTAAAGCACTGTATATTCAAAGTTAATGATCATGTGTTTGCCATTTTTTGTGCTTATGTCAACATATCCAAGAATTAAAGAAATGAGGGTGTGCTGAAAAGTAATACCTCTGAATTTTCATGTGAAAATTTGAAGCTGTTTAAATAAAGCAAACTTTATTAACATTCTACATCTTTGCTCTTCATGCCCTCTGCCGCTAGAGATTTCTGAATTGTAACTTAAAACATGATGGTGTATAACAAAGCTGCTAGTACGTGAGAAACAGCGTGCTGTAATAAAGGTTCGAATTCAAAGCTTTTGTCTGCACATGAAACACCCTATCCTTTAGCAAGACAATGCCAGACCACATATGAGCACTGCAGTATCTGCAACAGTCCGACACACTGGATTCACTGTCATTGATCATTCTCCATGCAGTCCCAACTTGGTCCCATCTGATTTTCATCTGTTTTTCATCTGTTTGCAAAACTTAAAGAACACCTTCGAGGACTTCGATTTGATAATGATGAAGCAATGCAAGAATACGTGAGATTGTGGCTCCATCAACAATGTTAAACATTATACAGTGACAGTATCAACAAACTAGTCTCCTGTTGTTGGGGAAAAGCTTTTGTCGCCAGGGTGACTATGTCGTGAATTAAATATGTAGACGCAAATAATACTGATGTAGAATATTAACATCATTTGTTTTATTTAAAATCTTTTAAGAATTTTCACATAAAACCCCTCACAGTTGCGCCTCACCGCCCGCCCCTCACAGCTGTGCCTCGCCACCCGCCCCTCACAGCTGTGCCTCGCCACCCGCCCCTCACAGCTGTGCCTCGCCACCCGCCCCTCACAGCTGTGCCTCGCCACCCGCCCCTCACAGCTGTGCCTCGCCACCCGCCCCTCACAGCTGGGCCTCGCCACCCGCCCCTCACAGCCGCGCCTCGCCACCCGCCCCTCACAGCCGTGCCTCGCCACCCGCCCTTCACAGCCGCTCCTCGCCACCCGCCCCTCGCTACCCGCCCCTCACAGCTGTGCCTCGCCACCCGCCCCTCACAGCTGTGCCTCGCCACCCGCCCCTCACAGCCGTGCCTCGCCACCCGCCCTTCACAGCCGCCCCTCGCCACCCGCCCCTCGCTACCCGCCCCTCACAGCTGTGCCTCGCCACCCGCCCCTCACAGCTGTGCCTCGCCACCCGCCCCTCACAGCTGTGCCTCGCCACCCCGCCCCTCACAGCTGCGCCTCGCCACCCACCCCTCACAGTTGCGCCTCACCACCCACCCCTCACAGCCGCGCCCCATCACCTACCCCTCTCCTCGCCACCTACCCCCTCCCCTTCCCTCTCCGTTATGCCTCGCCACGTGCCCCCTCCTCTCCCCTCCCCTCTCCGCTGTGCTTCACCACATGCTATTACTTGCCACCTGCCCAATCCCAGACACATCTCTGCACCCATCCCAGTTGGTGGCCATAGCAAGGGGATTGTGGGGTAGTTGTGTCGGGGAGGGGACTGTTGGGGTGGTGTATTTAACAGTGAGTACTTGTTGTTGATCGGTCATTGAGGGATTTTTCTTAATTCTGGTTGTGATTTTCTCCCTGGTTTGTAATATGAAGCCTGTTGTAATGACTACCGTATAAATATTGCAATTGTAAATTTCTTGGTGTAAATTTAATTAATGTTCTCAAGGAACATAAAGTTATCTCTTTCTATATTTTGTTCCACAGGGATTTTCGCAGCCCTGTTTGCACTGGTTCTAAGTTCATCAGTGTGCTACTTCAAAAGGGAAGTTGCTGACATTGTAGTCAGTGTGTATAGTGAGGCTGCAGTTTCAGCAATGCTTGTGGGAATTGTATTTTCTCTAATTCTGTACAGAAGAGGTGGTAAATTGCCTATCTCCTATCGTAATCCATATGGATCAAAAGGCTTTATGTGGTATGACTTCTGGATGGGACAAGAAGTTACTCCTCGTATTGGAAAATTCGATGTAAAGCTCATCCTTCATCGATTTTCCATACTTATTGTGGTAAGTAAATATTGTTTTTGCAGCAAATGTGATACTATAACTTCATTATGAGATCATTTCTGTGTATGTGACATAAAGAAATTAAAAGGCAAACAGAAAAGCATCAACTTCATGCCAAGGTGACCCACCTCTGGCCAATGCGGTTTATCCCCAGTGACAAGGTAAATCTTGATTGTAGGTATATGTTTTGATCTTGTTAATTGAATAAATTATCTTCAACATTTGTTCTGGTACCATGATGTACATGTAAAGAAATTTGCACAGTACTTCAAAATGGGATTAACATCATATCTATGTTTGTGTCAACTTTTATTGTTGTTTGAGGGAGGTGTGGGATCAGGATCTCCAGAAAGGTCCCAGCTTAATGTTCCTACTCTGAAGAGTGTTGTGTGTCCTGTCTAAATATGGAATCTGACTCCAAATATTTTGTATCTGTTGAATAAAAATAAATGTCATGTTCAACAAATATGATAAAATAAATATTAACATTATATTATGGGTGCCTGGGCATGGCCTATGATTCTGTAGACTATAGCCCAGCTGCATGGCTGAACCTATGTGAGCTATTTGCCTACGCTGGCTGCAGATGCCTGTTTGCCCATATGTTGGTTGAATAGTGTCTGGACAAATTAGAGCACAATAATACGCACAAAAACACTTACAGGCACTAGAAAATATACTGATAACAGTAAAGGAAATCTATGGATTGAAATAAGAACCACAAAATATCTTTATTTACTTTAAAGCTGTTGCATTACATGGCACTTCAGCAAAATATAATAAAGTTTATGTCACTTATGAATACCATCTCATTTCTGGAACTTATTCAAAGTCTTTCATGTCTCTCTCCATAAATATTTCCCTGTTGTAGAATGCTTCAGTATTACCTGACTGGAATTTTTGCTGTGGTGAAAATTCATGTGGTATGGTAAGTGTATTATACCATCTTCCTGTTATGGTGTTAGAACTTCTAGGATTCATTAAGCTGCTATCCAAAGCCAGCTGGAACATCCACAGCTTATCTGTGGGTTCCTGAGGACACACGCACAGTAGCAGTCACTGACAGAAAGTACCTGTGCTACATCATTTCCACTTTGTGTAGATCACCTCCTTCCAAATTTCAGGGATTCCAGCTACTTTGCTTCTCATTAATGAAACTGAGCTATTACACTGTTGC
Organism: Schistocerca serialis cubense; assembly: GCF_023864345.2. Taxonomy (NCBI): domain Eukaryota; kingdom Metazoa; phylum Arthropoda; class Insecta; order Orthoptera; family Acrididae; genus Schistocerca; species Schistocerca serialis. Next base: position 893,608,358 of record NC_064640.1, read on the forward strand.
CAAAAAGAGAATTGTCATACTTAACTTCACAAGCTGCATCAGTAAAGGGCTCTCATGCAAAGTGGACACCTTAAAACAAACATCAGAGGGCACACACAGTTGTACAGACAAGTGATTTTGAACTGACCATAATTATGAATCTTATGGACATGGATTTGTCGTATGGTGTCATTTTAGTTTGAACATGGTATGTTATGATAGTTATGCATTTGTTGAATGAATGTGTTGATCACACCAAGTGACCACAACTTAAGATGACCACCATTTTGTTTGCATGACCATAATGGCAGTATAGTATTAGTTCAATTCTGAAACAATGCAGCTGGTGCAGATGTGTTTGATGGTTGAACATTGTCTTACTGCAAACTGCGTTGGTAATATGTGTTGTCCACATAGGCATTGTCACCAGAATGGTTGAGGAGTCTTGGTTTAACATATCCGATTGTGATGGCCACATATGAATGAAATGCTGCCGCAGTGATTGCAATCCTGCAAATGATGTGGGACATCACTGGATGCAACTTGAGTTCTCATTTCGTACATCTCAAGTGCAATCTAAAGAATAACTAGTAAATCAACTATGTTTTTGAAGTAGAAGACTTACACCTCCAGCAGACAACTCAGGTGCCTGTATTTCAACAGGACAAGGCTCGGATTCTTATAATGAGAAATGTGGAAGCCATACTTGAAGAAAGATGTGTACCACTGCTTCTCTGGTTTGCACATTTGCGTGACATGTCACCCCTGAACATGTATGGAATGTGGTTGGTTGGTGACCTTTTGTGGTTTTCTAAGACTGGTGGAACTTCACAGAGTAGAGTACAAACTCTGAGTAAGGAGGTTCCTCATTATCCAGGTGCTGTTTTGTGCAATGTCAAAGTGTTTAGAAGCATCACTGGGAAGCTTGATGTCAACTAAATTCAACAACCCCGAGTTTATGTACAGTTGTGTTACCTTAGAGATTTATCTTCTACTATCAGTTTTAGTGTAATGTAATCGTATTGCCATAGCAGTTTTATCATCTTCAATAAATAATCATCAAGATATTTCTTTATTTATGAGCCAAACCAGCAAAGTATTTTATTCTTTTTTCTGGCAATCAAATCTTCATATTGCCACAATTGTACCACAGATTGCTCATCTCTTATGTAATGTTTTATTCCAGTATTTTAAGTGTTATATTTAAAACTACTTTATCTTTTGAGATATGAGTGCTATCTGCTCTGTATTACACACATTTTTCTTGCATTGTCATATCGCAGTCAGTTTATCCTCACAATTGTTCAGTTAGTAGTGGTTTGCTTCATTGCCTTTTGTCAGCGGTGGACTTCCTGATATTTTTTTGCATTTGGTCTACAACTCCACATTTTCCAATCTCTACATATTATAAAAATGTGTGGGTGTGTGTGGGGGGAGGGGGGTCCATTTGTGTTTTCCCCATCTCCTCCTGAACCAGTGGACCAATCCAACTGAACTTGGTACACATGTCTTTTACTGTCGGGTAACAATTGCAGTGAATGTAAGACCCATAGTTCAGGTGATACAACGTGGCGATCAGTGAGGTGGGTGAAAAACAGCTGCATCATTCATGAAGTTTTAATGCATTTATTCTTTAGTGCTAAGACACTCCTACAGTTGAGTCAACTTGAGGAAATCCCTGACAACTGGCACCGCTTTTGACATCTTTCAATCGTGAAGCGTAGACGGCTGCAGGCAAAAATTGTAGCCATCTACAAAGCTATGAAGAGGCGTTGTCATAGAGACTGTTACAAAATCACTTTGTATACTCGTGAAGCAGCAGTGACCAGCGTTCAGAAACTGTTGGGGATCATGTTCCTTAATCTGGATACTGTTCCTACACATTTGTACATCGTGCATATTTCTTTACATGACTGTTTGATAATTTACAAAGCGTTTTCATGAATACATAGTAATAAATTTTTTAAAAATACTGTACTTCAAACACAGCTCATTTTTTGTATTCATTTCTAATAGAAAATTGGCAAAATGAATACCTGAGCAATGCAGCTAGGTTTCTCAGCTCGTTATAGAAATAAAGAAAATTGATTAGTGTAGAGACACTTCTCTATATGATTCATACCAAGAAAAGAGCAAACAAAATTCTCAAAGTAGTTAGGGTTTTAGGATGTCAATGTGGACTGTGATGTGAGAATTAGTAGAAAAATCCTTTAGCATAGTAACCCAGATTCCACACCTTGATTGACCCTCATAGTCTAAGTCCACCATTCAGTCACCTGGCCTGCTGATACCTATTTATATGCCGTGGGCTCAACATTCCAGAACTATGCTAAACAGTCTCCAAGCAGCATTTTTTTTACTTTAATTTCACATGCCGCCATATCACGTGTCACAACATCGATTACAGTGATGTCTAGTAGTTTGCCAGCCAGAGTGGCTGAGTGGTTCTAGGCGCTACAGTCTGGAACCGCGCGACAGCTATGGTCACGGGTTCGAATCCTGCCTCGGTCATGGATGTGTGTGATGTCCTTAGGTTAGTTAGGTTTAAGTAGTTCTAAGTTCTAGGGGACTGATGATGACCTCAAAAGTTAAGTCCCATAGTGCTCAGAGCCATTTGAACGATTTGATGTCTAGTAGTTTCTGTAGTGGCAAGAGAATCTATACATTCTTGTCCAGCCTTGATTGGGCATGTATATTGTAACAATTACTATTTGTGTTCTACAGCTGTTGCTCACATTTGTATTTATTTTGTGTTTAACTTAACACTACACATTTTGAACACGTTCTCCTCATGGAGAGGCTGTTCGGAGAGTGGGAGGAATTTGCCAGAAGTCTATGGCTAGTGGTATCTGCTGTTGTTGTTGTTTTGATTATCTTGACATATCACTTCTGACATTTACATAATTACCTGTAGGCTATGTGTGCATGCCTTGTAGTGTTAGCTGTAGGGTTAATGCCTTCATCATCTGTGAATAAATAATTAATGTAATGCTGTAATTACATTAGTAACAGAAATTGTTTAATTAGCTGTTTTTGGTTGTGTTTCAGATTACACTGAACATGTTGATTGCCACAAAAGCATATTCGCAGGGAGTGGAAGAAGAAATATTAAGATCTGTTATAATATCTACAATATTGCAGTCATTATATTCTTTACACTTTATTTTTCATGAAGACCTGTATCTGTATTCCTTCCTAGCTATCTCAGAAGGTGTTGGATACATGATAGCAGTGGGATTTATGACATTTCCATTCATATTGACATTCACTACAAAAGCTATCTTGGACTATAGGTTAGTCTCTTACATATATTAATTGCTGTTGACATCTCTCTACTTACTGAAGAAGAAAAAAAAAATTTTTATCTTGTTTCACAGATTAAAGGCATCACTGACAGAAATGTATATTGTACTGTGTTTCTATACAATTGGACAAATATTATTACAGTCGAGCAGCCACAGGAAAATGCTCTCTCTAAAATATCCAGTCACCTCAGTTTGGAGGGTGAATGTGCTGCCTAAATGGAGTGCTGCTGTTCAGACCAGAGCATATATGGGAGAGATAATTATTTATTGGGCTTTGGCTTTGGTTGCTGGTAAGTCTTATGTCCAGTTTTCAGCAATGTTATTGTAACTAGAGGACCAGATTCATGTATGAGTGATAAAACACTACTGGTTAATCTGTCATGATTTGTTGTTTTAGTGAATATAGTCGCCATTGTTCTTAATAAGAAAATTAGAACTCATTCTTTTAACACCTATAACTACAATGGTGTGCAAAACTTTAGGGTGAAAGTAACTTTTGCATGATGTGTTACTGCCAAGTAACATAGGTCGATGAAACATCGACCACACATAGAATGAACTCCTACAGTATAGTACAAAAGGTAACTGAAAGACAGACAAACAGAAATGACACTTTTATTGAAAGTCACCACGATTTATAATGGTCTGCTGGACATAAGGAAAGATGGGATGTGGTTCTTAATAGGGTGTGTGATCACCACAGATGGCAATGAATGTTCTGCAATGTGCTCCCATGCTGGCCACATGGTTGGTAGGGAGTTCTTGTGGTAGAGCATTCCATTCCTCCACCACCACAGTTGACAACTGTTGGATGTGCTATAATACATCTCCCCAATGCATCCCACATACATTAGATGGAATTTAAGTCAGAGGAATAGGCAGGCCAGTCCTTTCACTGAGTATCCTCTCGTTCAAGAGCTGTCCCACCGTCACAGTTCGATGTGATCACACTTTGTCATCCATAAAAATGAAGTCAGGGCCAAATGTACCCTGAAAATATGCACTTTGGGAAGGAGTACAGTGTCACAATGTTGACTGGTGGGTGTGCTGTGTTCAATGATTGGCAGGTCACTGCACCCATGCAACATTATGACTCACTGCACAACACATGGACCATCAAAATGACCATGTTCAACAATGTTCCTGGGTGTATTGCGTGTTCCCACCTTTCACCAGATGAGGATACGCCCAGCTTTGTCGAACATTATCACTTTTGTTAAAAGTGTTGGAAGGCATGTTGTTGCATGGACATACTGACCTCAAAATCTTTGAACATGGTACATTTATCAGTCAGTGTTGTTGTGACACTGTGCTCTTTCCCCATGTGCACCTTTTCTGGGTTCATTTCACCCTGCCTTTGTTTTTATGGATGACAGTGTGTGACTATATTGAACTGTGCAGGTGGAGTAGTTCTTGGAATGAGAGGATATTTAGCGAATATCGCTCTGCCACAATAATTCTTTACCAACCTTTTGCCAGTACATTGCAGAGTATACATTGCCATCCATGATGATCACATACCTTATTAAGAACCATTTCCCATCTTTCCTAATGTCCAGAGGACCATTATAAATCACGGTGACTTCTGTGTGATTATTGTCTTTGAATCAAAGTGTCATTTTTGTTCTTCTCATTGTGTGTCTTTCCGTTACCTTCTGTACTGTACTGTAGCAGTTCCTTCTATCGAGCTATGTTATTTGGCAGTGACACATTGTGTGAAAGTTACTTTCATCCTTAAGTTTTGCACACCAGTGAATTTTCAAGATTTTTGTGCAAATTTTTGTATGTTCCTGATCGCATTCTGCTAGATTGCCAAGGATGTTAGTGAGGTCTGTTGTGTGTCTTGTTCCAATAGTTTATGTTTGTGATTGTATTGTTGGCTGTCAGTGTTGCAAACTATAACAGGAGTTCCTGCAGCCTATATTACTTACGATAATGCACTGATGGGAAAACCAGATGTAGCTGCCATATTTGATAGGGAAAACTCCTGCTGCTTCAGTAAAGAGGTTCCTTTGTGACAGTTGTGTACAAACCCTACAAAAGAAATGACAAATTGGTGCTCTTTATTGTGCCCAAAAAACTGAGATACTAGATCTCGGACATAGTCAAACCACGGAGCTTTGAACAGAGTTTGTGCCTCACTGTGCCAAGTGTCTACAGTTAGAATCTTGGGCTAGGTAAAATTTCCTCTGCCAGGCAAACTGTTGTAGTTAAAAATGTGTTAATGACAGAGATTGCTTATGGTTAACCCTGATTATAACTATTGAAGGGCAAGCCACTGGCCAGCAAATCAACCCTGAACATTTATGACATGAGCAGTCATCCGTACAGAACACTTTTTAACAATGCAGTGGCACCATATACGAGAGAGTTCTTTTTATTGTGGGATTTCAGGTTCATCTGTTATGCAAATAACTGTTTTCAAATTCCCAAATATGTTTCAACATCTTTGTGCTATCATCAGTGTGTACTTTTATTCAGTTCTTATTTTCTATATTGTTGGGTTTTGTAGAACTCTGTTCACATTATTATATGCTGGTAGCTGGCTATCTGTAAAGTTATTTTAGTAGTTTTTGTCCTCATCTGCATTCTCATCTGTTGTGGAAGTATACACAGAAGCATAGTACAGGTTTCTGAGTAACTTCCCTCACAAGTTAGACTTTTGAACTTCACAAACCAGTGTTTATGTTGGTGTTGTGTCTGATTCCTGTCGATGTTCATGTTAAAAAGAACAGTTCTTTTTATAATAGGTGGACATGAATTCCTGTAATTTAGTCTGCAAACACAGTTGTTGTTGGAACTTCAAAACTAAATGATTATTTGTCTTGTTCATTTACGAATGAAGTGTTTCCAGAACTGCCAAAAATGATGATGAAGACACGTATTTCATATTTGGCTTGAGGCAGCTTAATGTTTTGCAAAGGTAGCACACACCCTACAAGTCATCGATTTTACTCCTCTTTCACACATTTGTAGGACATAGATCGGTGTAGCAAATAATGCTCAATATGATGTGCTCCTCCTGCATTTTCAAGAAGTCGAGGGTCATAGTTTTAGGAGCCTATTGAACACCATTTGAGAATGCCAGATGTTGAGCAACAATATTTTCACAATCAGGAACTGTGGATTTAAGGCAGCAGGCTAGAAGTCTCCTAGAGTTATGTTTGAGGCTTGTCATCCCCCCCCCCCCCTCCTAATCTTCCACCAAACGCTTATATCACTACAATGAGTAGTTTCTTCAAGGAGGAACTGTAATGATATCCCCCTAATCCCTCTCCCACTCCCTCACTCTCCTGTGGCCTTGCTACTCTTTTCTGAGAAAACCTGTGGCGAGCATGGTGTCTCGAGTCACTGCATTATTTTTTTCCTTTCCAGTGTTGCAGTCTTACTTTCTGACTTTATCTTTTCTCATACTCTGTCTGTAGACAGATTGCCTATTGACAACCTAGCTTGTCGCAGGACTTTGATTATGGCTTTTCCCATTTTACTTATTTATTTTCAACCACTTACTTTCATTAAGTCCCCACATCCAGGTCTGTTCTCCACCTTTTCTAATATTGTTAGAGACATGTAGGCCATGCAAGGAACCTGACTACGCAGGGAATGCACTATTGAGGCCTGAGATATTACCTCTCTGTAAGTGCTGAGGAACAGGTGCCTGTCTGGTGGTATCAGGACTCTGGGCAGTGGCCGTCAGTCTGGCAATTGCTCTGGCTTTGCGATACTTGTGGGGAGAGCCCTTTCTAGGTTGTTTATGCAGTATCATGACAAATATCTCTCACAGTGGAAATACGACAGTCATCTGCCAGTGGCTGTGAGGCAACAACTAATGTCCGCCTGTTCTGCGATCTGTGTTAATTTCCATGAAATGCATTTCAGTTATGATCATCTCCAGTCCTTTGAGGATACCATGCCCTCTGTCAGAACCCCAGAGCATCTGGATGGGTTTACATGCTGGTTAACACAGATACTGTCAGTGAGTGAACCAGCCCGGGTGGAGGTAAGTGGTGGAGGGTAGTACTGTGTTGGTTTGGTAGCAGACTTTTGATTCACGAACTACTTCATCATCTTGATCTCTGTCTCTTCAATGCACCTACCCACATTTGTGTTGCCCATGACACTTCTTTGTCTATTAAACTTACGATCTCTTCCCTCAATCTCATGGCATCACTGCAATTGATGTTATACCTCAGTCTTTATGACAGTGATCACTTTTGCCAATCCAAATGCTGTATGGGCAGAATAATAAAGAAGCATTAAGTGGGTGTGATCTTCCACACACCAGCCAAGATGGCAGCTCTTCCTGGATCTGTGAAAGATGATCTGCTTTTACGAATTTATGAAATTCCTTGTCAGCATGTTAAAAGTTGCATAGAATAAACAATATGCTCTGTGCAAGAATGTTGCATCAAACACAAGCTATATATCTGCTTTCTACAGCCCAACAAAGCTGCAATGCCTGACCATTGTATTTCCATTGGCCATTGCATGAATTATGGGAAAGTCAAGATACTGTTCACAGCCTCATCCTACTGGTATTCAGTGATCAAGAAATCTGTCGAAATACAATTAGCAGACAATATGCTCAGCTGAGGAGATAGTTCGCACCTCGGCAAATAACAGAAACTACTCATTTCATGTCTGCGCTCTCAGAAAAATTATTGTTCTGAGTCTTTGCTGTCTGACATTCCAACACTTCACACATTTTAATAATTAACCCCATGATTCCTAAGCACATTAGATTCACTTCATCCATTTTAATAATTAACCACATGATTCCTTAGAACATTAGATTTGTTGACTCAGCAATTTTTTTATTGTGAGAAGCCTAATGAAAAATCTATGAGTGTGCTCTTGTGCCGACTGTCTTATCTCCGATGCACACACATTTACTCACAGTGTATCATTGTGACAAGTGGCTTTAATTCAGTGATGGCCTCACCTTGAAGAGCAAACATGACAACACCCCAAGCCACATGACCACTTCCATCATGGAATTTTTTACCATAAAAGGCATTCTTGTTGTTCCACAGTCCCCCCCCCCCCCCCCCCCCTCATTTGCCTCATCTGAGTCGTTATCACCTTTTTTCTTCTCCCGAAATTGAAAAATATCTTAAAAGGATGTCATTTTGTGATTTGCAAGAATATTCAAACGAATGTGATGAAACTGTTTAAAAAAAGGCCCTACCAATTGAAGCCTTTTGGAACTGCTTGCAGGATTGGGAATGACAACTCTGCTGATGTATAGCTGCCAAAGGGAACTACTTTGAAGGGGACATTGTTGTCGTTTGAAGAAAAAAAAAAAAGAAAAAAAAATGAAAACATTGGTAGATAAAAAATCAGTCTCACTGCTCTTCTCACACACTTCGTATGTGTATTATTGTGAAGTGTGTGACAGAGGGTACTTTTTACCATACTATATACTGAAGTTTCTTGTATTCTATCCATGTATTGAGAGTGGTAAGATTTTGTGTGTTTTGAGGGTTTTTTTTCTGCTACACATAAAAAGTCTGTAACCATTTGCACCATCCCTTGATGTTCCCTGTAAGTCCAACCTGATATGGGTTCCATACACTTGAATATTACTCAAGTATAGGGCATAAAAGTGTATTTTAAGTCCCCTCTTTTGTAGGCAAACTGTGTTTTCCCAGTGTTTTATCAGTTAACTATCGCCTGTGATTTGCTTCAACTACAACTGAGCCAAAGTGGTTGTTCTGTCGCACATCTCTACATATTGTTGAGGAAAGGGGAAAAAAGGCATGGAGAGTTAAAGCAGTCCTCATCACGAAGGTTTTTTCAAACAATTCAGTGCTGCATTAGGCACGGTCATATTGTAGATAGTATGCTCTTGGCCTCCTCTGACCTTTGAGATGACTAGATACAGGTGGACTCCGAACTGTGGTGCCATTTGGTATTTTTCACTTTAACAAATTATTGCTAGATATGAAAGAAGTGATAAGTGGCAGGAAAAATTCTTTGACTTTACTGAGATTTGAAAGCTCGACCTTTGGATTTACTGTCTGGCACTTGCTCACATAGCCTTCAAGGCACACACATTTATGATATGACTGACAAGGTGTGACTCATTAATCTTATAGTTAAAAGGATATCACATGTTTATGTTCCACGAAGTGCACCACTTTGTATTTAGATATTATGAGCAAGTTGCCAGTCTTTGTGCTTGACATATTTTGTCGAGATCTAGTCAGATATTGTGGTAATTTTTACCAGATCAAATTTCTTCATAAATAACAGCATGATAGATGAAAAGCTTGAGACAGCAACTATTATTATACTTGAATGCTGTCAATTTGCTGTGCTGGCCACCATTGTTAGGATTAAACTACCCTTTTATTTTATATGTTTCAGTACTACATAGTTTTGGCTGTGTAGCCATTCTCAAGTGTCTGTTACACGTATCAGCTCCAATAGTTTGGATTAGATTAGATTAGTACTTGTTCCATAGATCATGAATACGACATTTCGTAATGATGTGGAACGTGTCAGGTTAATAAAAGGTGTCTATACAAGATATTACATTAGACAAAATATTACATGACACTCAGTATTTTTAAATTTTTTTTTTGTTGGGTGTTAGGAAATTACCCACTTACTATATCCAACAATTCATCTTATGAGTAGAAGGAGTTGCCATTAAGGAATTCTTTTAATTTCCTTTTAAATGCTATATGTCTATCTGTCAGAATTTTGATGCTATTAGGTAAGTGACCAAAGACTTTTGTGGCAGCATAATTTACCCCCTTCTGAGCCAAAGTTAGATTTAACCTTGAGCAGTGAAAATCATCCTTTCTCCTAGTGTTGTAGCCGTTACACTGCTATTACTTTTGAATTCCTTCGGATTGTTAATAACAAATTTCATAAGTGAATATGTATATTGTGAGGCTACAGTGAAGCTTTCTAGTTCTTTAAATAAGTGTCTGCAGGAGGATCTTGGATGAGCTCCAGCAATTATTCTGATTACACGCTCTAGTGCAATGAACACTCTTTTACTCAATGATGAGTTACCCCAGAATATGATGTCATACGAAAGCAGAGAATGAAAATAGGTGTGGTAACCTAATTTACTCAGATGTATGTTGCCAAAATTTGCAATGACCCTAATAGAATAAGTAGTTGAACTCAAACGTTTCAGCAGATCCTCAGTGTGTTTTTTCCAGTTCAACCCCTTATCAATGCATACACCTAGAAATTTGAATATTCTACCTTAGCTACCGATTTCTGATCGAAGTCTATATTTATTAATGGTGTCATTCCATTTCCTGTGTGGAACTGAATATACTGTGTTTTGTCAAAGTTTAATTAGAGCCCATTTGCAGAGAACCACTTAATGATTTTCTGAAAAACATCGTTTACAATTTCACCAGTTAATTCTTGTCTGTCGGGTGTGATAGCTATACTTGTATCATCGGCAAAAAGTACCAGCTTTGCATCTTCGTGAATATAGAATGGCAAGCCATTAATATATATTAAGAACAGCAGAGGACCCAAGACCGAACCTTGTGGCACCCCATTCTTGATTGTTCCCCAGTTTGAGAAATCACCAGTTTTTTGCATATTATGTGAACTGTTTATTTCAACTTTCTGCACTCTTCCAGTTAGGTATGATTTAAACCATTTGAGCACTGTTCGATTCATACCACAGTACTTGAGCTTATCTAGAAGTGTTCCATGATTTACACAATCAAAAGCCTTTGATAGATCACAAAAAATCCCAACGGGTGACTTCCGGTTACTCAGAGCATTTAATATTTCATTAGTGAAAGTGTATATAGCATTTTCCATTGAAAAACCCTTCTGGAAACCTAACTGACATTTTGTTAAAACTTTATTTTTACAAAGGTGTGAAGCTACTCTACAATACATTACTTTTTCAAGAATTTTGGATAAGGCAGTCAGAAGAGAGATTGGGCGGTAGTTGTTGACATCAGATGTATCCCCTTTTTTATGCAGTGGTATAACAATGGCATACTTCAGTCTATCTGAGAAAATACCCTTCTTCAGGGAGCTATTACATATGTGGCTAAGAATCCCACTTATCTCTTAGGAACAAGCTTTTATTATCCTGCTGGAAATGCCATCAATTCTATGTGAGCTTTTATTCGTAAGAGTGTTTATTATCTTCCTAATTTCAGGAGGAGAGGTGGGTGGAATTTCAATTGTATCAAATGGTGTGGGTAAGGCCTCTTCCATTAACTGCTTTGCTTCTTCTAATGAACATTTAGATCCTATTTTCTCTACAACATTTAAAAAATTATTATTCAAAATGTTTTTGACTTCCAGCTTGTTATTTATCAAGTTCCCATTCACTTTGATGGTAATGCCGTCATCCTGTACTCTTGGTTGTCCTGTCTCCCTTGTAATAATAATCCAAATTTTTTTGATATTGTTATCAGTCAGCAACAAAAAATTAGGAGAAAAAAAATTGTGTAGTTGCAAATTTTTGTACAGTGTTTGGAGGATGTGTCATGAACAACATATTGAAAATCCCCACCGGTGGAGGGGGGGGGGTGCAGTTAAAAGTAATTTTTTTTTTTTAGAATAACTTAAAAACTGCATATTCCTGTAAAAATGCTTTCCAGTACAAAATTGAAATACATAAAACTTTATATGGGAATGGTGTTCCTCATTTTCTTTCTAGGACTAATAGTTTCCTCATTGCCTTGTTTCTTCTATTCATAGTACTGATAATATCATATTTGAAGAAAATAGGTTGGTTTGCATGTGATCAGTCTTTTTATAACTGGCGCTAGTTTCCACAGAGTAAGTCATTTTGTTGCAGTTAGGTCATAATGTTTGAACTCTTAATGTCTTCTAGTATTCTGATAAAACTAGATAAGTCTTTTAGGACTTCTAATACCTATAAGGTATAGCCTTATAAAAGGAGCTGTCCCATAACCCTATTTTCTAGTAGATAGTATGTTTGTTTCTGTGTTCTCTATAATCTTTCAAAGCTGGAAATACTTTTTCCATGTTGAGTATACAGTATCAGTCAACTGTATTTTTGCCATTCTCATCACCACTTAACTGCTTAATAGGCATCATGAATGATGTAAACACTTTTTTTAATCATGAAAAAGAAGTACAGGCGCAGTATCTCACTTTCATTTGTAAGCAATGAACCATAAACTGATCATTCTGCATAATGCATCTATTGTTTACTATGTATGTTAACATTTTATATCAAGTGAGATACATTTGTTTGCATGTTAATGTTCTTGGCGTTAATGTGCTTCCTTTATAATGTGTTTAGCTGTAACTTCAAATGTTAAGCTTGTTGCCAAGTTTAATCACCATGACATTTCATTTTATAGCTGTTATTTCTTGCAGGTACCACTTACCTTGGTATTTTCATAATACCATCAGCATTTACAGTTACTGTGCTTTCAAGAGCCTTCAGGGAATATAAACGTTCAGCAGCCTATCAAGCAGGTGAAGTTAACACCAAACAATACTAAGCTGTAATTCTCAGTAACTCGTGTGAAACAAGATCATGCTAAATGATTGTGAATATGGGGCTAACTGCCATGTTCAAATATGGAATCATTTATAAAATGTTTTTTTTTTTTTTTGTGATAACTACTGTGCACTATTTGAACTGTCTTTGTTTAGCAATTGAGCACATACATTTTCTTAAAAAAGAGTTTTCAAAGATTTTAAGATGGTCTAAAATTACAAATGATCTTTATGTAGCACTTTTTATGTAATCTGAAAGATTATAGGAGCATCAACATTTATTGTGGCAAGTTTAGTTTTTATTGATCTAAGAAGACTGTTAAAACAGTAATTTTTTAAAAAATATGTCTTTGGCTAGTACTTATAGTTAATTACTTAATATTATTATTATTATTATTATTATACGTATCACTCTACAGTGTTATTATTAGTATTATTATACGTATCACTTTATGAGAGTACAAATTAAAGCCCTTACTGATTGATATGTTATAAACGCCATTCAGACTATGGCACGAACTGAACAAATATCATTTCATGCTGTGTATTTTATATTTGGTTATTTTCTGTATTTTTGTTGTAATTATTTTCTAATTGTGTTGTTTAAATAAATAGGTTTAGGTTAAATGAGTGTATGTGTATTTAAATATTACCTGTATTCTAACATTGTTTTTGGAAACTCCACTTTAGTGTAAAGACTGCTTGTAAGAAAGACAAATGGCAAGCCTTTGCTCTTTCAAAGGTTGCTAGTCAACTGCATTGATATGATCTGTGTGTCTCCCAGCTGTGTGAAATGGGACACTAAATGTGTGCACGGAATGACCACTCCCATCATTAGTTTGATATTCATCTCATTTGAAATTAAATTTTTTGTTAGCAGCAGTAATTTGTACACCTTCCAAATATTTAAAGAACTTAATGCTACGCAATTACACAAATATATTTGAATCTGTGTTCACAAATCGGAAAGACAGATTATAATCTCGTGGAGAAGGAGCATTTGTTGTAACAAGCAGAAACATTAGATCCAGTGAGTCTAAAATAAATTGGACTGCAAACTAATATGGACAGGAATAATCAGGTTTGATTGACTTCTTTTATAAATCAGATGTTTCTACCAACAGATCCACACTCGTTGATCATATCATTATCCAAAGTAGCCTAAACTTGATATCATGGAAATACTCCCAAGTACACAATGGTGGTATCAGGTGGTGATTAACCTACCCAATATCAATTGGGAAAATGTACATTAATGTTACTGACAATAAGGACAAACAATGCTGCAAAATAATTTCAGACTTCATTGTCTGACAACTACCCTGAACAACTAGACAAACAACCCACAGCTGAAAGAAACATTTTAGACCTCGTGGCTACAAACAGAACCAATCTTTTTGTGTCATCAGTGAGAGAGGGATAAGTGACCATGGTGTTATGAGAAACAATGATCACCAAAAGCAAAAAGGTCATAACTAAAGTTAGGAAAGTATTTGTGACTGGCTATCAGCTTACTTAAAGGGTAAATTGAGAACATTTACTTCAGATCTTGAATATGGGGAACAATTGTGCATTAATATAACATGGTTTGCATAAATACGTATCAAGGAAAGTAATAAAATATGGCAAAGACCCAGCTTGGTTTGATGGTACCATTTGGAGAATACTGTAAAAGGAAAAATGGACTACTACACTGTCCATACAAAAGAAACTGTAGGGAAACCAACAGACAAAACTTAATAGTGCAAGAAAGCTTAGTCTCATGGCAGTAACACTGAATAAAATGTTCTTGTGCTTTCAGCCATTGAAGTTAAAACATCACTAACTTTTGATCAAGCACTTCTTTTCCATTGTCAAGTTGAATGACTGTAGATTGACTGCTGGTATGCCCTTATATACTGTAGCTGCTGGCTGTGATATCACTGGTGCTCACAACCTTGCCACATGTTAACTCTGCATTCGATGTGCCCGTTTCAACCTCATGCTCTCTGGGTGCAAGCCGTGCTGAGCTACAGGCTGCTGTCTTTATTAAGTAGCTAGTGATCCTTGAAAATTCTGAATCTGCCGGGCATCTTACATAACCTGAGAAAAAAGTCAGGAAATTCAAATGGAGTCCTGGAATTTAAAATATTCTGCTCTATTATTACTGTTTCATAATAAAAATTAAAGTCAATATTTTCTTTTCTTAATAAAACAGGCACAAAAAATTTTTCTTCCGTGTTCTCATTTCTCATTTTGTCGCAACACAACTTTGAAAGTTGAGAAGGTGTGGCCGAGAGTGTATTGGGAATGTCAGCTTAATGAAATAAAACAATATTGAAATTAAGTACTTTACGTGAAATTGTTTTATGTACAGTATAACAAGAAATGCTGTGTGTTAAATCTAGACGCTTGGTGAACGAGTATAGTGCATTGCTTTTTCCTTTATTATTTTCAGTTTTGATATACAGGGTGATTCTTATTAGCAGTTAAAAACCCTTGAAGTAATGTAGATAATGCTGAGACAAATAATTGAATATAAGACGTGAGGGCCACAAATGTCGGGAAATACCTGAAAAGTGGATGACAGATGTTGACCATGTGAAGTCACCAGATGACGTACCTCGCAGCACGTGCAGCAGTTGGGCTTGTCAGTCCTACCTTCACCGAAAAGTGGCAGTGCTACATATCGCTCCACTAGGCTATTCTGTTTTCATTCTTGAATTATCCAATTGATATGATAGTGCTGGTAGTAGCTATACAAGACTACAATGATTCGGGTTACATTTATGAGTAGACTAGCAGAGTGATGTGAAGCACTTACCTTTACCAGCGAGAGTAGGCTTGACAAGCCCAACGCCTTCACGTGCGGCAACGTACATCATCGTCATCTGGTGATGTCACGTGTTCAGCGTTTGTCATCCAATTTTGGGGTATATTCTGACATTTGCAACCCCATGTGTCTCATATTAAATTACTTGTCTCAGAGTCATCTACGTCATTTCGGGGTTTTTTAAATGTTAATAAGAATCACCCTTTATAACACTGACAGACAAACACCTTTAGAAAATTTGAATGTTTACAAACATATTTTGATAAGAAGTAGACTATAAGGCAGTATTATTTATATACTAAAACAAAAATAAGAGATTGATAAAAAGTAAAACTGAACCTTGAAAACATGGAAAAAACCTTGAATTTCAATTTGTGATTCTGCTAACCATCCTTTAAGGGTGTTGTCAGTGGTTTTTATTTCAGTGGGTTCTTGAACTAAAGAGTCCCAGAAGCCATTAGTGTGAATCAGGATAGAGGTTTTATCAAATCTGATCTGGTCACAATTTTCTAGAGCATGCTCAGCTAATGCAGTTTTTTCAGGGTAGTGTAGGCAACAAAATCTAATTCTCTTTTTTGCATTGTTCTACAATGCACACTGTTTGTCTGACAAAATATTGGGTGCATTCTCTAAGTATCTTTTAGATACCGCGTGTTCTGAGACCTGCCACACCTTTAACTGGTCTCAGTACTGTCCGTATTTTTTTATGAATGCCCGAAAATTGGTCTGATTTTGTGACTTTTCAGCAGGTGGCTTATCTTGCCAGACACGGAGTACTGATTGGCAGAAAAGCAAGTTTCTTTTCCTACTTCTTGTTGGTGGTCTTATTGCAGTTCTTGCGTGACATCACTTCCTTTATTTGATGACCATTGTTCCTAAAGACTTCAGATAGATGTCTCATCTCATGGGACAAGTTATTGGCTATGATATTGTAATTAAAGGATATTTCAATGTTTGTAACACAGTGTGCTTCTATGCTGGGTGGTGATGGCTGATGGCATCCAAGTACAGCTCAGTGTGCACAGGTTTTCTGTAGATACTGTGGCCAAGACATCAGTTTCGTTTGTGGTGGACTAGGATGTCAAAAAATAGCAGTGTGTTGTGTTTTTCTACATTCTCTGAACTAGATGTTGCTGCTAATGTTGTTGAGTTGTTCCAAGAACCAAATGACGAATGTGTTGTTAATGTATTGGAAGAATCAACTAGGCAACCACAACAGATGGGTATCAGTCAAGATGTCAGAGTAACATGTGGTTTTTGAAGAAGGGGAAAAGCCTTTTCTAGTAGTTGAAGGGGAAAAGTCTTGAGGATTCACTGATATGACATTCTAATATTAACAAATAGGCTCTTGCTGTGTTCGTACTGTGATGGCTGAAAGCAGTTTGAAGCTATAGCCATTAAATTTTCTCAGGTCATAGAGCTCTGTTATATGATTTAATAATTGTGGCACCCTCTTGGATAAAGTATTCCAGAGGTAAAATAGTCCCCACTCAGATCTTCAGGTGAGGAGTACTCAGGAGGACATTGTCATCAGGAAAAAGAAATCTAGCACTATTCAGCTTGGAGGGTGGAATGTTAGAGGACTCAGTTGGTTAACTGGGTTACAGAATTTAAAAAGAGAAATGTATAGGTTGAAGTTAGATGTAGCTGGACTTGTAAACTGTAGTGACAGGAAGAACAGTATTTCTGATGATGTGAGTAAAGGATTATCAACCCAAAATCAAATATTTCTGAAGAATATGAATAAGAACAGATGAACTATTATGAACAGCATAGTGAGCCCATTACCAAGGCCAAGATAGACACGAAGCCAATACCCTCAGTAGCAGTGCAAGTTTATATACTGCAGTTGATGAAATAAAAGAAATTATTCAGATAGTTAATGGAAAGAAAAAGTTAATTGTGATGGTGGACTGGAATTCAATAGTAGGAAAAAGAAAGAGAAGGAAAAACAGTTGGAGGACAAGGACTGGGGGAAAAGAATGAAAGGGGAATCCTCCAGGTAGAATATTGCACAGAGGACAGTTTAATAATTCATACCGCTTGAAAGAATAAAAGAGACCTGAAGACACCTGGAAGTTCCAGGTTGATTATGTAATACAAGAATTTCAAAACCACGTTTTAAGCTGTAATATATTTCCAGGGTTCAAAATGGTGCAAATGGCTCTGAGCACTATGGGACTTAACATCTATGGTCATCAGTCCCCTAGAACTTAGAACTACTTAAACCTAACTAACCTAAGGACAGCACACAACACCCAGCCATCACGAGGCAGAGAAAATCCCTGACCCCGCCGGGAATCGAACCCGGGAACCCGGGCGTGGGAAGCGAGAACGCTACCGCACCATTTCCAGGGTTGTTTGTGGACTGTGATCATATTGGCTATGAACAGCTGGTTAAATCTGAAGAATTTGCACAAAATTAAAAAATTAATTAAAAGAACCTGGTAGTTGAGGTTATCAAAGAGAGCATTGGGCAACAATTGACTTTAACAGGAGAAGGGACTACAATATAAGCTGAAAAGGCAAATTAAAGAGATGAAATAGTGAATGCAACAGAGGATCAAAGAGGCAAAAAGATGAGGCCTAGTAGAAATTGTTGGATAACACATGAGATAATGAAGTAGGCAGAAGGGAATACATAGACCTAAAAAATGAGATTGACAGGATGTGCAAAATGGCAAAGCAGGAATTGTTTGAGGGGAAATGCAAAGCTGTAAAAGCATGCATGACTATGGGAAAGATAGATGTCACCTATAGGAAATAAAAGAAATATTTGGTGAAAAGGAAAATAGCTGTATCAATATCAAGAGCTCAGATGGCAAGCCAGTATTAAGCAAAGAAGGAAAGGCTGAAAGCTGGAAGGAAAATATAGAACTATGTAAAAAGAAAAAGACGTATTGAAGACAAGTTATGAAAAAAGGAAGAGAACATAGATGAGGATCAGATGGGAGGTACAACGGTGAGAAAAGAATTTGAGAAAGCAATAAAGACATAAGTTGAAACAAGGCTCCTCGAGTAGACCTCATTCCCTATTCCTCCTGGTATGGAAGGTAAATGAAATATGTGAAAGACCTTCAGACTTCAAGAAGAATGTAGTGTTTCCAGTTCCAAAAAGAACAAGTTCTGACAAGTGTAAATATTACCAAACCATCATTTTAATAAGTCTTGTTTTGCAAAATACTGACATGATTTATTTAAAAAATAATTGAAAGACTTGGAGAAGCTGACTTTGGGAAAGATAAGGTTGGATTTGGGAGGAATGTAGAAACAAGAGTGGCAATACTGACTCTCACTTACCTTAGAGGAAAGGTAGAAGAAAGGCAAGCATAAGTGTATAGCACATAGAGATCTAGTGAAAGAGTTCGACAGTTTTGACTAGAAAACACCCTTTGAAATACTGAAGGTAGAAGTCATTAAATGCAGAGATTGAAGGATTATCTACATTGTGTACAGAAACTGGACTACCTGCCTGGATAGCCGTGCGTCTTTTAAAGCGATGCTTTCACGACATTTAGGTGTGCTACCCCGGTACTGGGCTAGTACACAATTCCCACCTTAGTTACTACATTGGCAAACATTCAGAAAATTTTTGCTCTGTTTCACATGAAAAACACTACAAGCAGATAGTTGCAGTACAAACATTCTGTCTCAGGTGATAAAGGGGTGATGACAGGAAGGGCATCCAGCCACCGTAAACTAACCATGCCACACACACTAATAACCATGCCGACCCTACACTGATGTGGGACAAAGGCACAAGAAAAGGTATTTGTACAGAAACTAGAGAGCAGTTATACTCGTAGACATTGATAGACATAAAAGGAAGGTAGTAGTTGAGAAAGGAGGGAGACAAGATTGTAGCCTAACTCCATGTTATTCAGTTTGTGCATTGAACAAGTAGTAAAGGAAATAAAGGAGAAAATTGGAGAAAGTAATTAAAGTTCAAGGAAAAGAAACACTTCAAGGTTTGCTGTTGACATTTTAGTTGTATCAGAGACAGTAAATGACATGGAAGGTCAGTTGAACGAAATGGACAATCCTGAAATATTCCACCACTGCAGCTTTTGAGGCTGGAGTTCTATAAAATCATTTGGTTACACTGTTTGATATATACTCGCTTCTGATGAGTCTCTGGCACTGCCCATTTATAACCATAAACTCGGTGTTTGAGTCTTGTCAAGTACAAGTGATTTCTCTATCAGCATAGAAAAGAGAGAAAAGTACGCTGTGTGTGCGTGTGTGTGTGTGTGTGTGTGTGTAAAACAGGACAAAGGTGAGGATCAGGTGGGAGGTACAATACTGCAAAAAGAGTTTTACAAAGCAATAGAGAGGTAGATTGAAGCAAGGCTGCTGGAGTAGACTACATTCCTTATTCCACCGTCTCCCAGGTCAGGTGGTGACTTTCCCATTTGCTAATTTTTTGTCTATGTGAGTTTCTGTTGACAGGTTCTGATGGACTTATATGACCCTTTTCTAAATCCTTTAACGTGATTTATCCAGGGTATAACTTGTGGAGGGAGGGAGGGGGGGGGGGGGGGGGGAAGAGAGAGGAGGAGGAGAGAATACATGTATATGTATTTTTATTTATATAAAAAAAAGATTGCTGTAAATTTATTTTATACATACACTTGCAACACATTACATAGTGTGTGAAAACAGTACAAGTAAACAGGGCACAAGGATGAAGTTTATTGTCGAAATGCTGATTATTTATCATGCTAAATTCACAGCAGTCTTTGGAAAAGTTGCAGAAACGAATTATAAGCTGCACAAAACACTGTTAGTCCAGAAATGCAAGATACCATGACTAAAAGAATACACAAGTAATGTGGTTTTGGTGGCAGGGAGATAACAGTGACGTTACATTGTACCTTGATGATACCAGTGTTATAATAAATCGCACTAGAGGCTAAGCAACACAAGAAACAGTAAATGATATTTTCCAAAGAATTATAAAGTGGTTCTCAGAACATGGACTCTCCCTAATTGTTAAAAAAAAAAAAAAACCACTACATTCTATTCTGTACAACAAACAGTCATACCAACAATTAATGTAGCACGTGAACAGTAGTCAGTAAATAGGGCAAAATGCTCCAATTTTTTTGGTGTACATATTGATGAAAACTTGAAGTGGGAGAAGCATATTACTCAGCTTCTCAGACATGAAGTTCAGCTACTTTTGTTCTTCGTACAATTGCTAATCTTGGTAATAAATGAAATCAACCTCCTGACATATTTTGCATATGCACACTCAGTAGTGTCCTATGGAATAATTTTCTGGGGTAAACTCATAACTTACAAAGAAAGTATTTACTACACAAAAGTGAGCAATAAGAATAATATGTGGTGTTTGCCCATGGACGTCATGTAGGTACATATTCAAGGATTTAGGCATTTTAACTGCACTGTCACAATACATATATTTGCTAATCAAATTCCTCATAAATATCCCATCACAATTGGAGAAGAACAGTGATGTTCATACCTACCAAACTAGAGGGAAATGACCTTTATCCATTATTAAAGCTGCCAGTGGCTCTGAATGGAGTTCAGTATGTAGCAGTTGTCCAATAACATAAAACGTCTGACAGGTAGCAAAGAAAGTTGTAAGTCTAATGTAAAATCATATTTCCTGGATAACTCCTTTTATTCCACTGGCGAATTTCTACTTTGAAACTGGAAGCCAGGAGGGAAAAAACCCTGGTTTTTAAGTGTAATTGCACGAATAGGACTATAATAATGTGTTCATTAATGTTGACACTAATCATGTATACATAGCATGTAAATGACTCGTTCCACATAATTGTGGTAAAAGAACTATTCAAATGCTATTTGCAACATGTAAGTAACTGTATTTGTTTCACAGAGCACATTTGTTTCTCATGGTGGAGGTAGAGTAAACAAGAATACAACCATAACATTTGCATTGGATGAACTTTGTATGTTTTTCATGTGAAGGGAAGACTGCAACATCAAACTTTCTGTGGATGTCACTCTTCCTGTAATGGAACACATCTGCAATTGTGTACATTCAATCACTTGATTATCGTCATGCACTCTCCACAGCCTGACAAAACACAGCTTTATTACAGGCCATCTGATACCGACAATCATTTATTTCGCCCCATCAGTGCTACATTACAACAGCAAGATTGTGCACTCCACTTTCATAGTAAGTTGTAACTTGTCTTGCATCCCTTCACTCATTAGAAAGCGAGAACGAGTCAATTAGTAGAAAATGATTGCAGTGCCACCATTCTCAGATTCATCATACTAGTACAACTGCATTGGGTAGGAAGAAGCCAATCTGGCAGTAATGTAACAGTGGCACCTGATTTGTAAGGTGTGCAACCCTCAACATTTGACTCATACTTTCTTCAATTCTGATCCCTAATGGCCAGGTGACTTGTCTACCATAGCAGTAATGTTGTCTACAGGCCATTGCATTGAGTTACGATTAAAATTCAGAGAACAATATGAGTTACCTGTATATTAACTCTAAATTGTAGTGTAACTTACATCATTTAAACAGCACATGACAAGAAACATCTCAGGAGACAAGAGTTAATTAACGAACATTGTCATAGTTCAGCCAATTTGCGTGAAATATTTATAAATCATATACCCAAACCTTCCTCATAAATCAGTGTCCCTTATTAGTGAAAAATGTATCAAATCTCTACAGTAGTTCCTGAGATTAGCCTTCACATACAGACAGAAAAACATGGCAGGGGACTTTAATTTGTAAGATGTAGTTATTTGTGATTGGTAATAGCCTCACTAGACATGATTGTGTTCTTGATGAAATGAATACACCTTCACCATTAGTGCATAGCCTATCCTTGTGATTTATATCTCAATGAGAAATTAAAAATTCGCTACTGTGAACTCCTGGTTTTACTACAGTTCAAAAGTGAGACGAATTTTGAGACATTTTAACATTTCCTCTTCCTGATATGCAAGGACGAATGGTCTCTGTTATCAATGTTATGGATATACTCCTCTCTTTGGATAAAGCACATAATTGAGCATTGCACTCTTGGAAGAGTTTATCTAACATATAAGAAACCCATGTGCATGTCAGAAGCACACTGCTACTGGAGTAGCCACTTTTCTTTCATGTTCTATGCCCCATATTCCAGACATCTCAGCATGATGTGCAACATGTCATTAGGTTCACAAATGAAATGCACTTTCCCCATGATAACTGGTCATTTACGTAACTAGGTTTTAGTTTAACTCTTAATCTGCAACAAAATTTGTCAAGTGTAGGCCAACCACTTACATACTGTCTACTCAGAAATTTATCTATGGAGTAGGAGGAGTTGTCAAATAGAAATGACTTCAGGTTGTTCTTAAAACTTTCATATATATCAGCACTTGTTCTTAACAAGGGAGGCGGTCAGATATTTGCATAGTTACATATTAGGTTCTGGGTAGTGGAAGCTAGTTTTGTTCTTAGAGTCATACTTAAAAATTCTATTATCATTTTCAGATAATGACCAATTTTTCACAATAAACTTTATAAGAGAGGGAATGTATTGTGAAGTGGTTGTTAGTATGCTTAATTTTCGAAACGAACATACTTACAACTCATTTCTTTGTTATGAATACTTTCTGCCTATGTGTGGAATTGGCTCAGAAAACTATTGCATATAACATCAGCAAATGAACGTATGCAAAGTAGGCTAATTTTTTGTGGTTTTCGTCACCAAAATCAGTCAAGATGTTGCTGTACTGAAGCATCTGAGAAGATCTTCAGCATATGATTTCCAAATTAAGTTCTGATTTGTATGCAAACCCAGGAATTTTGAACAATCATTTTTATTTAGTACAGTTCCCCTGCATTTTGTTGTTATGGATGAAGTTATATCTTACTTTGTACAGAACTGAATTACAGCAAATAAACAAATTTTTTTTTTTTTTTTTTTTTTTCCAGCCTTCAGTTGCAAGGTAATTTTAATCGTTTACCTAGGTTTCGATTCCAGTAATGGAATCTTCTTCAGAACCTATGAATTAAACCACATACGGACATATATTACTCACTAAAATGCATTATCTGTCTAATGATTGAATATTAAAGAAATTGTGATACTTACAAAAAATTAAATTATTTTGTGAGCCAAACACTGGCCATGTCACAGAGTAAAAATTAAAACATTAAAGACGCATAATCATAAAATTATGTCAGTCAAAATTAAAACCATTAAGGCGAATGTAGACGGAGCTACGCCGGCCAAAAATCAGGACGACACGTAAGCGGCTCGAAAACTAGGCGTTGTGAGCAGTTACGCGACGAGGCTCGGCCGCGGCCAAGTGCATGCGCAAGCGCAAGCGCAGGGGCGAGAGACAAACTGTCTCACAATTACTTAGAGCAAATATACATATAAACAAAATGTGACTAAAGCCGTCTTACAATTGGACAAACCTATCTATTGGTACAGCAACATTAAACAATTTACCTGAGAACAAACTACAAAGCCAAGGTATAATTTTTTTTTTTTATTTTTATTTTATTTTTTTTTATTTATTTATTTTTTTTTTTTCAATATTATAGTAAGAGGGCGTAGCCTCGCTACAGTAACTAAAAATTAGTGTCAAAACCATGCGTGCTAAGCCTAAAATGTCTTTAACATAAAAACGCCTTAGCAACTATGTGCCATTACCAGGCATATAACGAAATACAAAGACACACATGTACAATCGCATATATAATACAGGGACAAAACAGATAGGGAAACAGCATCGGCCATTCGAGGCGGACTGTTGGTTAACTCCACTGGAGTAAAGGTTGAAATCCTTCGAAATAACTTCTATTTTTTAATTGCAGCTGATCATTAAGTAAGTTGTCTCTATCAATACTAAGATGTTTAAAAATTTGCAATTCTTCGAGGGTGTCTAGCCTACATCCCTTTACTTCATTATGCAACAGCTCTGCGTCTTTTAGAGGCTTGGGAGCATGCGCCTTTTGGACCAGATGTTCAGCAAATGTAGAGCCTCGAGTTCCATCACCGCTTTTTGTCGGCAGATGCTCTTTAAACCTAACAGACAGGGCCCTTCCTGTCTGGCCAATGTAATAAGAAGGACATTCAGCACACGTGATTTTATACACACGTGACAGCGATGATTTATCATTACCTTTATCCAGGGAATGAACTAAGTTCTTTTTGAGGTTGTTGGTGGTAGAGTATGAAACTTTACACCCTAGGTTTTTTAATAAACGACCTACCTTATAGGATATGTTACCTATAAAGGGAACTGATATGTATTTCGTTGCCTGGTGTTGATTGTGAGTGTCTGAACTGGAAAGGGTGGTAGTCTTCTTTCGTGTTTTTTTTATTGAACAACTGTCTCACTATACTAGGATTATATCCATTATTCTGAGCGATGTTTTCGAGGACTTTTAATTCGTTCTGTAAGTTGACTGGCGAAAGTGGAATGGAAAGAGCTCGATGGATACTCGAGTGAAAAAAGGCCATTTTTTGGGCCTGAGGATGGGTGGAATCAGCTGGGATGATGATGTCGGAATAGGTTGCTTTCCGAAAAATTTTGAACTCTATTTTGTTGCCAATAATGGATAGAGTCAGATCGAGATAGTTTAAGGTCCTATCAGCTGTCTGATTTTCTTGCGTGAAACTGGTTTTTTCATGTAGGTTATTGAAAGTGGTAAATAACAGTTCTAGCTCTTCATGGGAACCTTGAAACACAAACAGCAAGTCATCTACATATCTCGCAAAGAATATTAAATTATTTGCCAAATCTGGATAATTCCGAAAAAACATCTGCTCCATAGAGTTTATAAAAATATCTGACATGATACCAGCTAACGGGCTGCCCATCGCTAGACCACAGGGTTGCGAATATATTTTATTATTGAAAGAGAAATAATTGTACTTGAGGGTGGTGCGCAACAGAACCATTAGTTCATCGATCTCAGGGGCCGATAATTTTTTATAGTGTCGCAAATTGGTTTCTATAATGTCCATCGTCTGTTCAACGGGTACATTAGTGTATAAATTTTTAATATCAAATGATACGAGTTTTGTGATGTCAGAACAGGCTAAAGTTTTAAGTTTGTTGGCCACGTCTACCGAATTTTTGACGGAGAAATTTTTTTCAAACACAAAATTCTCTTTCAATTTACGATGTAGGAACCTAGCTAGTTTGTGGTATGCACTTTTGGTACTGTCAACGATCGGACGGATAGGATGGGAATTTTTATGAACCTTAAACTGGCTTCTCAAAATAGGTGGTTTCGGATTCATGTTTATAAGGCATTTTTTATAAAACTCGCCGATTAACTTTTTTGTACTGCTAAGAGCCGACCTTATCTCTTTTTGGATCACGGGTGTGGGGTCCACCTCGATTGGCAAGTCCTCGAAAACATCGCTCAGAATAATGGATATAATCCTAGTATAGTGAGACAGTTGTTCAATAAAAAAACACGAAAGAAGACTACCACCCTTTCCAGTTCAGACACTCACAATCAACACCAGGCAACGAAATACATATCAGTTCCCTTTATAGGTAACATATCCTATAAGGTAGGTCGTTTATTAAAAAACCTAGGGTGTAAAGTTTCATACTCTACCACCAACAACCTCAAAAAGAACTTAGTTCATTCCCTGGATAAAGGTAATGATAAATCATCGCTGTCACGTGTGTATAAAATCACGTGTGCTGAATGTCCTTCTTATTACATTGGCCAGACAGGAAGGGCCCTGTCTGTTAGGTTTAAAGAGCATCTGCCGACAAAAAGCGGTGATGGAACTCGAGGCTCTACATTTGCTGAACATCTGGTCCAAAAGGCGCATGCTCCCAAGCCTCTAAAAGACGCAGAGCTGTTGCATAATGAAGTAAAGGGATGTAGGCTAGACACCCTCGAAGAATTGCAAATTTTTAAACATCTTAGTATTGATAGAGACAACTTACTTAATGATCAGCTGCAATTAAAAAATAGAAGTTATTTCGAAGGATTTCAACCTTTACTCCAGTGGAGTTAACCAACAGTCCGCCTCGAATGGCCGATGCTGTTTCCCTATCTGTTTTGTCCCTGTATTATATATGCGATTGTACATGTGTGTCTTTGTATTTCGTTATATGCCTGGTAATGGCACGTAGTTGCTAAGGCGTTTTTATGTTAAAGACATTTTAGGCTTAGCACGCATGGTTTTGACACTAATTTTTAGTTACTGTAGCGAGGCTACGCCCTCTTACTATAATATTGAAAAAAAAAAAAAAAATAAATAAAAAAAAAATAAAATAAAAATAAAAAAAAAAAATTATACCTTGGCTTTGTAGTTTGTTCTCAGGTAAATTGTTTAATGTTGCTGTACCAATAGATAGGTTTGTCCAATTGTAAGACGGCTTTAGTCACATTTTGTTTATATGTATATTTGCTCTAAGTAATTGTGAGACAGTTTGTCTCTCGCCCCTGCGCTTGCGCTTGCGCATGCGCTTGGCCGCGGCCGAGCCTCGTCGCGTAACTGCTCACAACGCCTAGTTTTCGAGCCGCTTACGTGTCGTCCTGATTTTTGGCCGGCGTAGCTCCGTCTACATTCGCCTTAATGGTTTTAATTTTGACTGACATAATTTTATGATTATGCGTCTTTAATGTTTTAATTTTTACTCTGTGACATGGCCAGTGTTTGGCTCACAAAATAATTTAATTTTTTGTAAGTATCACAATTTCTTTAATATTCAATCATTAGACAGATAATGCATTTTAGTGAGTAATATATGTCCGTATGTGGTTTAATTCATAGGTTCTGAAGAAGATTCCATTACTGGAATCGAAACCTAGGTAAACGATTAAAATTACCTTGCAACTGAAGGCTGAAAAAAAAAAAAAAATTGTTTATTTGCTGTACATTTCACAGTTGCTGACACGCTGCAATATGTTAAAGATTTGAGAACTGAATTACCTGTGTTCGTTCTACGTTAAATGAAAGACTATTTATGAGGAACCAATCTATAATACACTCAGTGACAAAAAAGTGAAGCAACCAGAAGACATGGTTGGATGTTATTGTAACTTCATGTACGTATGTGCCATTGCCGGGTGTGTGAATGATTAGAGTTGTGATTCTTGCTACAGAATGGCCACCAGAGAACATTAGTATTGTTCATTTTTAGTGTTGTTACCAGGCCTTGCAGGGTGTATAAAGGATAAGGGACACAAATAGTGTCAGATATTGACTGACCACTGTGAATGACACGGAAAATTTGTGGACTCCTGTGTGACTGCTTTATCAGCACCAGAAAGAGTTTGAAAAGAGCCTCATTGTGGATCTTCATTTGACCCCAGGGTTGAATTATAGAATATCCCAATTTGTGGGGCATTTAGATGTGACAGTGACCCATTGGGGGCTGCATGGGAATGTGAAGGATGGGATACTTATTGTCAAAGTTTGTCAACCACGTCTGAGCACCATACGGGGGGATTGCCATATTGTGCACAGAGTATATCGTAACCCTTTCACATCTTTGCCTGCCATCCAAGAACAAGTGATGGACTCCCAGCAAAATTATGTGCCATCCTGCACCATCCCACCAATGCCACAGCTCGCTTGTCCCAAAGCTGGTGCAGCCTTTGTGGTTGTCAGATTTACTTTCCCTATGCAACACTGTTGAATCCCTTTCTATATGAAGTCACCAGAACAGCTCACGTCAGGCTTTGCCTTTGAGTTAGTCTCATACCCATTAACTTTTTTTGTGACAATGGAATAATGCACTAGAAAATAAAATCAGACCTTTTTAAATTGTTCAGTCCAGTCAGTCTTAAATTTACACAATATAGACTTAGTCCTTGACGGTGTGTTCCTCTTACACAGAGTTGTGTGGAGTACTGATGGGTTTTCCTCCATCCTAGAACTGCATCAAAAAACAATTGGGGTCCAATTGCACCATAGTGTTTGGTAGATATCCTAAGGAGTGATCTGAGAAGAGCATAAAATCTGCTGAACATGCCCGAAGAGCCTGTGCTATGCCATTTGCTCCTGTTTTATTTGATGAGACATTGTCATCAGCTACGCGAGGTCAAACAGACCATTGAGGACATGGACCCCTTGATTGTTGACACAGCCATAGAAAAGTGCAGACAGGGAGGCAATGTCTTTACTGTCAGGGAAGATACTGATTTGTTGGTCCTGCTGACAGGCTGATCAGAAAGCTGATAGTAGTGAGCAGTAAGAATGCATCGCCAATATCTTTCTCATGAAACCTGTAAAAGGAAACCAAGACATTCATTTACGCCCATAACATTTCTGTGTGCTCTGAAGAAGTGAAAAAACGTGTTATTTTTCATGCCTTCAGTGGCTGTGACATCACTTCTACACTTTTCTGAAAGGGCAAAATGAAATTTATAAACAGATTAAAAAAAGAAAGAAAGACACTCAAACCTCCACACGTTGCTTCAGACATCGTGGATCCCAACGCCATTCTTGATAGTCACTAAGATAGGATTGAAGCTCATTGTGTGTTTGTATACGGGTTGCAGCTCCAAACCTTTGAATGAAATTTGTCTGCAACTGTTTTAGAGAGCTTTATTGGAAAATAACAACTTCAGTTTGGCATTTTTGCCTACGACTCAAGCTGTTGCTTGTCAGCACTCCATCAGGGTGTACTTACTGATGCAGGTCCATAAGAGCAATCATCTGGATCTACTGACATAGGAATGGAAGACCGCCAAAAACGGTCTGATACCCATTGCAACCAGCAGCACCCCAGGAACTGCTCAACAAAATATCGTGCACGTGCAAGAAGGGATGCCAAGCAGCTTGTTCCTGAGGGAAGTGTCTATAAAGTGCTCAGCTGTATTCAATGATTGCAGAGACTTACATTCCTTAATACTCTGACAAAAGAGGACACCTCCCTTGATTTGAGACAAACTGACTATAGTATTGGCATCAGTGACTTTTCCTCCCCAGGACTGTCTACCCTGAAGCACAGAAAAATATGAAAGAAATAAATTCTAAATGTTCTAAATGTATGGAAATAGAAAACAATAACTGCTTAAACAACATTTGTAGAAATGTCTCATCAATTTTATATTGTACTAGGTCTACAACTTTGCTTCCGCCATTTTTTTCTCGAAGTTTGAGACTTTATTGTGAAAAACTTACCAAAAATTTATGATTCTAAGTACTGGCCATCGTTGGCCACTGCCTTCTCCTATTTTTAGGGCAGCATACGAATCCCGCAGTGTATAAACTGGGCATCTTTTAAGGGGATCCATGAATCAATCCAGTTTTGCACTTGTTCATGTGACCGCAAGTGCTACTCAGCTAGGTCCTGTGTCATAGATCGAGAAAGGTAGCAGTCAGAAGGAGGAATATCTGGAGAATGCAGTGGGTGGGGTAGAACTTCCCATTTCAACATTTCCAAGTATGTATTGACGTGATTTTCGACGTGGGGTTGCGCATTGTCATGCTGCAAAATCATTTTTTCCTGTCAATCGCTGTAGTGTGGCCGTTTGTCTTTCAGTGCTCGGCTCAAACACATCAATTGTTTTCGATAACGATCTCCTGTGATTGTTCCCATCGGTTGCAGTAGCATCGAAAGCTTTCTCTCTTTCACAACCATGCTGGTCTTAAATGTCAAAATCACCATTCTTGAGGCATGGAAACCATTTTCTGCGAAGTTCTGGCACTAACAGGCATCTCATCATAAGTCTTACCCAGCTTTTTATGAGTCTCAGCCGCAGATTTCTTCATATCAAAGCAGAAAATTAAAACCTCCCGCAAGAGACGAGAATTGGGCTCATAAGTTGATGTATTCAGTCGAGAATAACTTTAGATGCAATCAAGAATCGACTGATATTTTGATGGTGTTATGTTCTCAAATGCCTAAGCTTGCTGCATGACACTTACGATGGACGACTTGCACCACTACTTTCTACTATTGCTGTCTATTGCAAAACGGCGGAAGCAAAGTTGTAAACCTAATAATTTAAGTATTTGTGCATTAATAATACCTAAAAATATTTTCTAAATCCATTTATCACCATCTTGGTCTGGCGTGGTAATTAATTAATATTAATACATAAAGTTAACTACCTAGCTAGGTAGATACCCAACTAAATTTCCCTTAAATTTGAATATTTGGATGAATGTAGGTGATTCAGAGTTCAAAAGTAATTTGACTTCACAAAAAGTCGTAGCAGGAATTTAGAGCTATGAAAGCTTTCAAATTTTTACTTGTATTTATGCAAAGCAGTGAGTGAATTATAAAATGTAGGAGCTCTTTTTGCGCAGAATATGGTGCTCTACAACGTTCGTGCATGACATTGTTCATTTGGAGTAACCGTTTTCGAGTTTCGTGCTTAGGAATATTCCAGTCTTTTTCGATCGACTGTGGCTAAATGGCTGAACTGATTTTAACTTTTAAGGCTCTTTCACGTTGGTGTCTTAGAAATTTTCTGTGGCATGTGTAATTTTTTAGTTATATGTGAAAAATTGAAAAATGTCCAAAAATTCCGTGGATTTTCAGCCCTCAAAAGTTTAGCAAAAGCCAGAAACCATTGCACACTAATTTAACTCTCATTTGGGATGCCTGATGTTGATTTTATATTCAGCTTGTGCTTTTTTTATAGATCAGCAAAAGTCTAATTTGCCTACAATAGAGTCAGAAATGAATTTAGTCTAATTTGCCTACAATAGAGTCAGAAATGAATGTATGTTGGAGGCAGCAGAAAGTAGTAAAGTGGGGATGGAGCAGGGGGATCATCAACTGCAGAACCCGATCACATTCATTGGAAGTGTGAGTAGCACTGAGGCTGAAGAACTTTTCTTCACTGAAAAGTTAATTTTAGTATGAAAATAAAAATCAGTATATGATCGATTAAATAGATCTTCTTTGTTTAGGAATGGAAAATGTCTAAAATATAGCGTGACGGGGTGGGTGATTACTGACAACGTCGTCTGAAGCTTGGTAGCTATACATCAGCGTCAATGTGGGTGCACAGTTATGAGCGTATTTGTTCTTTTTTGTGTATCAAACTATATGAATTCACATTAAGTGAATACATGATTGTCTGTAAACTATGTTTCATTGTACCTGACCTCCAAGTCTTGCTTATGCATAATTTCATCATTGCCATCATTTGGGGCACATAACAGGCCATTTAGGTCCATGTCAGAAGATAAAAATATACAAATACATGACCATTAAACATAATGAAATGATCAACACATCCAGTCTATGAATTATGACTAATTAGAATATTTGTTTGTCCATTTACTTCTATCTTGGACATCCGCAATGCTGTCAATTTTCTCTGATTCTGCCAGGGTCATTAAAGTTCTGTCTCTCCACTTCATTCACGGACAACCTCTTGGACATCTACCAGTTGGCTGTGGTTTATACTTTGTGAAGGAGAAGAGTACCCCTTGTTTGGAGAACACTTCCTGCCTGCTGCAGTCTCCTTCTTGCACTCACTCTCCCAATATCAGCTTTCTTAAACTGATACAGATCTTCATTGTGTATTTGTTATCTTCCAGTTTCCGTACTGTATACCAGACCATAAATTTACCTTAAAATCTTCCTCTCAAATGCACAGATGCGCACATCCATTGTCTGTGTACTTGCCCATTTCTCTCAACCATACAATATAACCCGTCGTAGTAGTGATGTGTACAGCGATTTCTTGCTTTCCTGGGTTACAGTGCATGACATGTATAGGTGGTTTAAACTGCAGTACACCCAGTTCACATTTACGGGGGTAAGTCAGTTGTTTTCCACAATTTAGTTATATTTTTTTTTATTTCGGGAGTACTGTCATTTTACGCTGATGATGCATGCTTTGTTTATTTGTTGTTATATCTTTGCAATTTTCAAGCTGCTAGGTTAGTTTCGTTATTGCTGCCATGCCATTAATCATACCAGAATAACACATGAATTGCAATATCATATTTATCTGCCAACACTGAGCAAGCTACTTTCAAGTAAAATGTCTTGCCTGTATGGGCATATACATAATGGATGTACACATACAGGTTGTCAACACGTGGTTGACGACATATACAAGTTTGGGTCTGACCATATGTCACGCACAGATAACCAAAGGGTATGGTGACTGTTCACGATAAGCAGGAAATTCGGGTTCGAGTCCTGGTCTGGGACAAATTTTTGTTGCTGGCATTCCATTCTACAGATGATGGT
Source organism: Schistocerca serialis cubense (assembly GCF_023864345.2). Lineage (NCBI taxonomy): Eukaryota > Metazoa > Arthropoda > Insecta > Orthoptera > Acrididae > Schistocerca > Schistocerca serialis. The sequence goes on from NC_064640.1 coordinate 893,641,091, forward strand.
TGTCCATTTTCGCAATTGTGAATACATTTATTGTAAGTTTAATGGAATATGCAGATATGTTAGGTTGCGGTTTCATAGTTCCTTCATTGAATTCAGATGTTCATATGACAGGATCCCTTTCTTTGTTACAAGTTGAAACTTAATGTCATTGGGATGCGCAGCTCATAATAGGCCATTGGAAAGTGATATATATTTCTATGTGATACATATTTCTATGTGCTCTCATCTAGGACACTAACATGATCTCTGCCCAGACTGAAACCAATCAAGTGCTCAATAATGGAGTAGCATAATAGCCACTCAAATAGTGTGTGTGAATGGGGGGAGGAGAGAGACAGGTACGTGACTTAATGGACTGCCCTGCAAAATTTACTGATTAGATGGCTGTAACCAGTAACTGATTTTTTGCTGATATTTGCTAATGGTAGCCCACAAATACAGAAGTTAACTGTTTCTCATACAATGATTCAGTTTCCTGCCTGATAGAGGAATGTTGGCATGATAAAGCTCATTAACTTCCTCTGCAGGTGCTTGAAGCTCAGAGACCATCTCGGAGGATCTTCCCCATTATACAATTTAAAATAATTATGACTCGAGATGTTTGAATGTACAACTTATAACACTACTGCAGACAAAAGTGTACTTCTCCTTGCGTAGAAAAATTCTTAAACTACAGGATGGTTTTTTCTTTGGAAGGCATCTCTACAATTATCGGGTTCAGGGTAAGGCAATCCCACTGGTGCTCTGTTAATATCTCATGCAACTGTTAATATCTCGCGCAAATGAAATAGGTTAAGACACCTAGAACAAATATGTACTTTCGCTTCCTTATTTACAGCAAGGCAGGGCATGATCTTGCTCCAGCAGTAACGTTGCTTAATCCCCTTAGAGATAAGCAACAAATCAGCAAAAGGGAAAAGTGGAGGGAGCCAAACAGCTTTATGCTCAGTGTTCTTCTTCTGCATATGATCTTGCTTGTCAGGCTTGCTGTTCTCCAGGCCATATGCATTAATCCATGTGTGAGAAATCTGCCTCTCAAATTCTGCAATCTCGTGGTGCTTGATGGGGAATTCAGTACCATCATTTTTATAATGCCCAGGAACGTCATACATATGCTATTGACTTGTACACTAATGACGTATCTTAAAATTTGTCTTGCAAGCCAGGAGGGACTACACAATTAAATAGTTGCTGTAATTTTTGATATTAATGATGCCCTTCATATTAGTTATATCCTTTGGAAGAGGATAGATGGAGACCATCTATGTAATGGATCATAAATATGCATGATCGTCAAAATACGGGATTCCATTTAGGGCTTTCCTGGAATCTTTTTCCTGAAATTCAAAGAACTGGGTCGGTGTCCATATTGTGATAGATCCCTCAAACCACTCGACAAGTTTTCAAATCTGATAGCATGCATTCAGGAATAGGATCGAATCACAATATCCATCCAAATTCTCAGCCCAAGCAAATAATATTCTGTTCCCAACTGCACCCCAAATCACTGAATATGGCAGTACTGTGGCACAACATGCCTCGTGTGCCTTGTTAAAACAACCAGTGGAGAAGCTGCTACTGACTGACGGAACATTACTATTCCTGTTATGGCTCAAGGGGAAAAAACCACGGCATATGAGTATAGTGTGTGTGTGTGTGTGTGTGTGTGTGTGTGTGTGTGTGTGTGTGTGTGTGTAAGCACAGAAAAAATATTTAGAAAATGATGCTGATGCAAACATTGAGCTGCCATCTCGTACCACTCTGTATGTGATGCACATCCATCCATCACATGATCGAGTATATGCATCTAGTCCCTGACATTGTGCCTACACCGCCAAATCATCATGTAAAATACTTAGACATCCTTCCACATTGTGTCGGCAGACCTGTGAGCTCGGTGTTGTCATTTGGATTACATTATCATCCAGTATTTGTAGAAAAAATGACAGTCCATAAGAATCATGCATAAAATACTGATACTTATGCGTACGCTACATGTGAGTAATTTCTATTGGCTCAGCAATGCCCATCAACCACCCATTTCCAGAGTGGCTATCTGCTCCCATCAACAGGGACAGTTTGCTGCCATCAGCATCATCTGAAATAGTCATGATTAAAGCTGCTGCTGCTGTTATGCTTCATGATGGTGCCACGATGAACAGTGATATAAATCCTAGGTGTGACCTTGTATTGCCCTAGCTGGGGGAGGTGTAGTAGGGGTAGGGGTAAGAAACCTGCACAAGTGAGAGAGAGCATTCACATAGGACGGACATGCGCCGTGGGAATGCACAGGTGTAGTGGTGATGGTGCAGTACAGCCCTCAGTGAGCATAGAGAGAAATAATAATACAAGAGATTGTTTTAAAAAATCATTTATTTTTCATCCAACTTATTAGCACTTTCAGAGTATCTAATGCACAAAAAAGGGGGAAAAAGAAAAAAAAAACAGGATCTTTCCTTTTTGTGTGTAGGTGGTTTAGTGGTAGACGTTCTTACAATTCTAGATTTCTAATTGCAGCATTCTTGTAAATATCATGTAAGCATAATAATTTGTCACTGACTTTCACTTAGACAATCAAATCATGATCAAAAGTTGAAAATGATATCATATCTTCTCACGTCATTCCAGGATCATTACAATGTGTTCCATTATAATTACATGTTGACTGCCAGACACATAGTGATAGGAGTTTCACCACCAAGCCAGTTCAGTTCATGTTAACAAAAAGTTAGAAAGCTCATAAAATAAAGTTATTTTACTCTATACTCGTTTAACAGCTGTCCCTTGTATGTCATTAATTTGTAAACAGAAAGAATCTGGGACATATGCCGACACATGGCATCTCAGTGTAAGCTTAAAGTACTTTGTGGAGGCCAACTGCTGCAGGTCAGGTCAGTTACTGCACGATGAGAATTGGAAACAAAAGCTAGTTTTAAACAATATGTAAACAATAAACCAAAAGAAAGGAAATGAACATGTATACAATGTACAGTTGATGGAATAGGTGAATAGAATTGAGTGTATAGGTAAACAGAATTCAGTGTGTCTAATAACTAGGTGAGCAGAGTCATTTCTTGCACGTTTCACAGAATGTGGCTACCTTCTTCACTCATTTGAAAGCTTCAGACCTTCCATGAGTTTCAACAATCTTCATGTAACACTCTGACATCTCTTTCGCACTTTTCTATTTCTGTTACCTTGTTCTTGTGTAACTGTCAGGCAGTGTGGCCTTTTTGCATTGCCTGATTTTGGACCATGAGATTGTGGTAATTTTTGTTGTCTCCTAGTAACTTGCAACAACCCCTCCTCAGTTGACATTCCAAGTAAATGTTGCATAATTTCCTTCCTGAAGTTATTTATTTGCATCATGTTTCTATTTAGTTTTATATACAATATTGATGCATTTGCCACTGAGGAGGTATTCAAGAGGAATTTGAAGACAAATTTCTGGTACTATCAAATGGCTCTTGCAGGGGTGAGAAGTAAGTAGGCATTTGATTTGAAACATCTACTCTTTGCTTTCCTTTGTTTTATTCAGCAATGATTGCTGGTTGTAGTTTTCCATTTGCAGATGATTATACAGGCCAACAAAAATTTTTTTTAACTTTTTTTACTTTGATAGCTGACCTCTATAGATTTTTATGAGCTGAATCAAAATCTAGCCTTAGTTTTTTTGTATCACCCATAGTTTTCGAGCAATATGCTTTTTATTATATATTACAAAAATCGTATGCTATACGGTAAATGGGGAAATTAATGATATGCTTTGTTACAACATAAGTGTGGGTTTGTATTTACAGTAAGCTACGTAAAACAACGATATGTGTTAACAGAAGTTTCACTAGTCAGCTGGAATTGGTTTGTATTTTCTTTCTCTTTTTTCTTTGAAGCTCCTTGTGTAGCTTTTTCTACAGTGAGTTGCTTGCTGAACGTCTCGGTGAAGTGACCCACAGCAGTCCCCCATCATGTAGGTGTTCCAGTGGCCTTGGTAGCGTTTTTCCATCACTAGTTTTGGATGAATCAATAGACGGCCTCCAGTCTTCCTTTTTGTATTCAATACCAAACTCATTCATCAGACCGAAAATGTCTGAGCAGTACACTAAATCACCTTCTTGTTGAACAAACTTGGAAAATTGCTGCTGTCTCTTCCTATACATCTACATGCTGATTCCAACTGCCAATAAGTTCTTTTCTTTTCATCTAGGGCCAAGCAATTCACCTTTTCCTTTCGTTAAGCCCAGATCTCTAACCACATAGTTAAGCTCAGTCTGAGTAAACAATTTGGGCTCTAGACTTTCTGTAGTACAATGGAATTCATCATCATCTGGTTCATCTAAATCAGATTTTACATCAGAAAATACTTCTGTTGGAATGGAATTTAAATCATCTGGTTGTTCCGGAACCAGCAAATCTACACCATGCTGTTCTGGTCAGATGGTGGATGGAAGGTTAGGGAAGCTTACTACCTTCTTGTTTTTCGAATTATGACCAGTAATATCAACACTGCAAAAGTAGCAGTCATTGGAATGATTTCTTGGCTCCCTCCATATCATAGAAACAGCAAATCTGAAGGCTTTTTTTTCTCCTTTTTGGACCATTTTCTCAGATCTTCAACACACACATAACATACCTTATGCGGCGCGACAAGATTTATCTTGATCACCAAGTTTAGACCCAAAGTATGATAGATAAACCTTTTTCACAAAGTCTGTAATGTTTCTTTGGTGTTTTTTAATCACAAATTCACCACAAATATAGCTAAAACTGTCAACAGAGTTTTTACAACCATGGTTAGACATTGTACTGAGCACATGTACAGGAAACAGGAAAGTGAGGTTAAGTTGTCAGTAAACAAAACACCATCTGTTAACACAAAAGTAGAATCGACCTTTTTTTGCCAGCAAATGTTTTTAAGCAGTGCTACCAATGTCATCTACATTCATTACACCTCCTTTTTAAATTATTTTAACTACATGAAAGCTGTTAAATTCTTTAAAAAATCGCTTAATTTAACAAATTTAACTGTAAAATGTGAAGAAATGGTGGATGATACAGTTTCTTAAGCATCATATTTGGATTTCCCACCCTAAAAACATAAGAATAAGGTATTTTCATCAAAAAAAGTTTTTCCATCGTTGGCCTGTGTTATTGGTTGGTGGAGCTACATGTAATGTGTTTCGATGGAAGAAAAAAAAAACTTCCTTTCTGTCCTTCCATTTTGCAATTGCAGTGCCATCACATGACTCTTCAACTACCTCTTTACCCTTTTTTTATGCTATTGTTTATAAATTGATGGGAGTTCCTGTCTATTCTTTCTTAGTTCCCCTACCAAATTTGTTTTGTTTTCAAGTAGTTGCTTTATGAGAGGAACAGATGTGTAATTATTATATGTAACAACTGTGTGGCCCTCTCCAAAAAATTTTGCGAGATACATTGTGCCAAGATTGTAGACACAACAATTTGTGCATTGTATGTAAATGACCATGCATAGAGAACATTCAGTACTGCTGTATAATTTGAAAACTTTAACGGCATCTTTATGGCTTTTACCTGGCATGTACAGGGTGATCAAAAAGTCAGTATAAATTTGAAAACTTAATAAACCATGGAATAGTGTAGATAGAGGGGTAAAAATTGACACACATGCTTGGAATGACATGGGGTTTTATTAGACAAAAAAAAAAGGGGGGGTTCACAAAATGTCCGACAGATGGCGCGTGAGAGATCTCTTGCGCGTGTCGTTTCGTGATGATCATGTGCTCAGTCGCCACTTTCGTCATGCTTGGCCTCCCAGGTCCCCAGACCTCAGTCCGTGCGATTATTGGCTTTGGGGTTACCTGAAGTCGCAAGTGTATCGTGATCGACCAACATCTCTAGGGATGTTGAAAGACAACATCTGACGCCAATGCATCACCCTAACTTTGGACATGCTTTACAGTGCTGTTCACAACATTATTACTCGACTACAGCTATTGTTGAGGAATGATGGTGGACACATTGAGAATTTCAAGTAAAGAACATCATCTTTGCTTTGTCTTACTTTGTTATGCTAATTATTGCTATTCTGATCAGATGAAGTGCTATCTGTCGGACATTTTTTGAACTTTTGTATTTTTTTGGTTCTAATAAAACCCCATGTCATTCCAAGCATGTGTGTCAATTTGTACCTCTCCATCTACATTATTCTGTGATTTATTCAGTTTTCAAATTTATACTGACTTTTTGATCACCCGGTACTTTAAAAATGAAAATTGTCCTATAAAAAGTACCACAGTTTCATTTATTGCAATTGTTTCACCTGCTGTATATTTTGTACAAAACCTTTACAATGTCATGATGTCCCATTGGTTGAAGATATGGGATCTATTCGAGCTCATATTATATGATAAAGCATATCTCACATTCATAACAAAATATAAATTGGCATTCAAATTTATAATGGATGTTGACTGATGTTGAAATTTCTTAATAATTAGTAAAAAAAAGTTCTGTAAGAGGTAGAAATGCAAAAAGCAAAATAAAAAGCAACCATTACTGCACCTGATTTCCTGTACACCAGCATCAACTCAGTCAAGGAATACAAATTAATATGCTGTTCTGCACAAAGAAGAACCGTAAGAAGCCACACGTGGGACTAGGGCTCAAGTGATAATACCTTACTAACACAAGATCGTATTTTCAGGCAATGTTCATCCACAGTACGTATGTTATCAGCAATTCACATGTGACTATGAATATTATAAACACTCCATTCAAAGGCATACTGTACTGAACAGACTGAAGCTTGTGGTAGCCATTAAGCACACAGTATCTGGTGTTAGGCTCTGGTGTGACTGCTGGCAGCATTGCAGGAATCGACATGTTGACAATAGCACACTTTTACATGTCTTCGTGCATTTAATGTCTGACAGGTTTTTGCGATGTAGAATGTCATGATAACGCGTCCATCATTTGCGAGGGCAATACAAATTGCTTGCATTATTGAGGAAGCCTTGAATGTGTATTATAAGGCTCACACTTTGAGGTGCTGTCATGAAATGCTTTAGATATGATAGTGCATATATTAATTTATATATGACACTGTATAATTCTGGTGAGTGGAGAGTAATTAATCACATTATCATGTGATATTAATGGATAACAATGGGGCCTGTTTTTACAGTTTCATTCTGTTTTGCAGGATAAAACCTTGTGTACACATTGAACAGCAAGCTGTAAACATTATTACTCTAATCACGCTATAAACTATCACACAGGTAGAACTCCGAATTAAGGTAAACTTCAGCGTTTGTTAATGTACAGTTGCCAAATTCACTTGAGTGAAGTTTCAAGTTCCCCTTTCTGGTGGTTTGAAGAGTGAGTGTAATGAATTGAGATGTTTCTAATCGAACCAATGTTCTATTATTAGCCCATGATAGTGAAGAGGCATTTGGTGGTACAGTGTGTTTGAACAGCTGCCATGAATGAAAATTTAAAGATAATTAAATACCAGCACATTTTTAAAAGCTATGAGCATTCCTCATCGGTTACAGAGATATGAGGCAGTTTCCACATTAATTTGTCAAACACTATCTTATTCTCTTCAGGGTCAGCTGCTCTTTGGAAATGAGTGTTACCACCCAGTCTGCTTCATACCAGAATGAGTAGGTGATTTACATCGGCGTGAATATGTTTCATGTCTTCAAAATACCTCAGTGGCATCTTGAGAGTTACATGTGCACTAAATTGTATTATTCAGCTTCTGTCTGTTTTTCCACAAACCATTCTTCATTTTCTTAACCAAGGAAGTCTGCATTTGATGTGGAAATATATGTATTTAAGGTCAATGTGATTCCTACATTCTGTATACAGTCAATTTCAACCCCATACAGTTTGTTGTCTTATTTACTGAAACAGGAATGCAAATGCACTATGTAATGTGTGATTTTGCTTGTAGCACCTCCATTCACTTTTTTCGCAAATTTGCCCTCCAGTTGCTTGGAATGGTTAATACATCCTGGTGTTGAATCACAATCATAATGTCATTGTTGTTATGAAGACTAGTGCGAGGAAGTATTGTTAACATGTAATTCATTTGCCATTCCCTCAGGAACTCCACATTCATTTGCTGGGCATGGGGCTTCCTGAGCTGGGGAGTGGTGAGTACCACCAGTCCCCCGTCACTGTAAGCTCTGGACATGCTTCAGCGACCATCGTGCAGTGTGGCAGTGGAAATTGTGTATCAAAGGGAACTGGGAACTGCCCAGATTGTGAGGATGGTAGAATCTTTATAAAAAAAAATGCTCAATCTCAAGATGTGCTGCATGCTGATGAGATGCATGGCTGTTGACATGAAACAGTCATTTGCGGTCAACTTCTGGGGAACCTGCCACACCTCAGTTGTATATGGCTTACTCAGGTACAAGGGGTTGTGTCTGGATGGACACTTGTTTCCGTAGCTGCTCCTGGGACCAAGATGGAACCCTCAAAATCTTCTTCTTCGCCTCCCAGTATGATGGGTGCACCATCTGGGAGTACCCTCACCCATTAATCCAAACAAATGAGGTGGGGGGTAGTGCCCCTAATAATCAGAATAAGTTTGACATTAGTAACAGAGCTCAAGGAATCATAAATCAAAACATGTTTCTGTTGATCAAGAGGAAGGAAGGATGTTTGAAAAAGTGTCCCCATTCTGTATCCATAAAGGCTTATAAGGATTTGCTGGCACTTAAAATACATCAGGTAGTTGCACAATGGTTCCCTTTCAGGTGAAACTAACTGGTCAAAGCAGGTGGAACTTCTTAAGAATTCACACAAGTTGGGTGGCTATGATATCGTTGTTGAGATGCACACCTCTCTCAACTCGAGCAAGGGTGTGGTCACATGCCATGATATCATGGACATGGATGTAGTGGAGTCGAAACAAGAATGGACATCACAAGGGATAGTGGATGTGGAGCAAAGAACATCAAGGAATAATGGAAAAACTGAGAAGACCCCCACATTGTCATCTTTAATTCTCCAATGCTGCATGAACATATTATGGCAGAGTCCCTCTGCCTTACAGTTAGGACTTACATGCCTAACCCTATGCAGTGCTATAAATGCTAGCAGTTTGGCCATACAACAATTGAGTTGTAGAGGTGAAGCTTCCTGTGGGAAGTGTGGAAAGGCAGCCCATGACGCTGGGACTAATTGTCTCTGGCAATGTGCATCACTGTTCAGAGAGCCACCCAGTCTGAAGCCAAGGCTGCCCTGTTTATGCTAAAGAATGCAAAATTCAGGAAATAAGTGACCAGATGGTTCCCCAGTGCTGAAGTCAAAAAAGAATATAAGGCAACAAAACTACCTGTCTTTGCCACTTTGTATACTTCCATGGTGCAGAAGTGTGTTCCCAAGGTGGACACTTTGGTGCAGACAACATCCAGCATACCACTATCCACTTGAGGCGCCTGTACTTGCATCTGTATGTTTCAAAGCAAAGTGAGTAAAGACATAGCAATCCAAGCAACTACAACAAGAGAGATCAGCAACAGTTCTGCAGTGAGCATCAAAAGGCACAGAAAAAGCAGAGTGCCTCTCAATCACCCTGTCCCTATCATCCTTGAAGGGACAGGGGTCAGGGAAAGGGTCATTATGTCCATGTCAAAAGTTGTCATGGCCGCCATCAGCTGTCCTTCTGACATGTCTGACTGATGAGGAGGACATCATGGAGTTAGATGCCTTGTCACTGGACCCTGGCAGCCCCTCCAATAGCCCTTGCTGTACATGTGCATCACCTCCCTGGTGCAAAGATGAAACCTCTATCTCAGGCATGCCCCTTGTGCTAGTGTTTACAAGAATCACATTTTAAAGATACTGATGCCCCTGTGCTAGAGAGCTATACCTCCACCAAAAGGATGACCTGACTGGGGAAAGAGCCTGGGGAGGGGTCACTATGTTTGTCAATAACACGCACCACTCCTCTGCTTTCCTCATGGCTACTGACTTGCAAGCAGTCACAGTTTAAATTCATGTGTGTTGGAGGATCACTATTCACTCATTATATTTACATCTGCAAGATGCAATAGACTGAGGCTCTCACAGATCTTATAGAACAACTCCCCTGACCATATCTCCTACTGGGAGACTTTAATGCTCATCATGTCTTGGGGGGGCTCAACCTTTACTTGCTGTTGTGGTCAGGGTTTGGAGAGCCTCATGGTGTCTCATGAATTGTGCATCATTAACACAGGTACTCCCACTCATTTCTGTGCTGCTACTGGGTCATTCTAAGCCATCAACATGTCTTTCTGCCTTACAGCCCTTCGGACTCTGTTTAGTGGGAAGTTATTGATGACTTTCATTCCAGTGACCGCTTCCCACTTTGCATTCACCTACTGGATGTAGCATCACCTGAACAGAAGCTACCAAAATGTGTAGTCAGCAGGGCTAACTGGATGCTGTTTAGCCAGCTGGCTGTGTTTGAACACCGCAGCAGTGTCCAGAAATGGTTGGACCCATCACACAAGTCTTCCATCCTACTGCTGACTTATCCATCCCAAAGTCTTCATGTCCTCTTTGGAGGTGACCTGTAGTTTGGTGGTCCAGTGAGTGCCGCTCAGCAACCTGGAACAAGCATGCGGCTCTTCAATGGTTTAACTGCCACCCAACACTAGACAACTTCACAGCCTTTTGGATTGCAAGAGCCAAGGCTCAACACGTAATTAAAGAGAGCAAGAAAAGGTCGTGGTAAGTGTTCCTGTACCCCATCAACTGCTCCACTACTTCTACAAAAGTATGGGAAGCCATCAGGAGGATTTCCAATAAACACTGTCATTTATGGATAGCAGCAGTGCTGAAACAGGGGTGTCTCCAAACAACGCCCGGAGAAATCGCTCAGACAATGGCAGAGCATTTAGCAGCAATTACTGCTGACGCCAGTCAGGACCCAATGTTTCACTACTACTGTGTGACTGTAGAGAGGTGCAAATTTGTATTCAGATCCAACTATTTTGAGTCTTATGACTACCCTATCTTCTTGTGAGAGCTGGAATTGGCTCTGTCTGAGACCCGCAATACTGCAGCTGGTCACGACCATATCCAGTACCACGTGCTTCATTTACCTACAGCATCAAAGGAAATTTTCCTTGATTGTTTGAATTTCATATGGCAGGCAAGTTACTTTCCCAACTCTTGGAGAGAGGCAATTTTGATTCCACTCCTCAAATCGGGAATGAACCAGACATGCCCCAGTAGTTACCAGAATAACTTAACCTTAATGAGCTGTGTTGGAAAGACCCTGGAGTGAATGGTTAACTGTTATCTGGTTAGACAACTCCTTAACCACTCTCAGTGTGGATTCGAAAGATTTCAGTCCACTGTCGACAACCTGACCCTGATAGAGGCAGCTATTCAGCAGGCCTTCCTACGTAAATATCACTGTCTCGGTATCTTCTTTGATATCGTTAAGGTGCCTGACACTACTTAGAGACAAAGTATTCAAGAGCAATTTCGTCAATAGGGCTTTTGTGGCCACCTGCCCATCTTCGTGCTGTCTTTCCTGTATAAGCAGTTTTTTAGGTCCCGCATTGGTGATACACTGTTGAATGGATTTGAGCGGGAGAATGGAGTCCCTCAGGGCAGTGTTTTAAATGTTACCCTCTTTGCCAGAGCCATAAATAATATTACACCTATAGTAAGGAGCCCTGTACAATGCTTCCTATTTGTGGATGATTTTTCTGTTTTCTGTTCCTCCTTCAGTGTCGCAGCAGCGACTCATCAGTTGCAAATTACTGTGTGGAGCCTAAAGGAGTGGGCTGCAAACACAAGTTTTCAGTTTTCTGCAGATAAGTGTGTGTGTGTGTGTGTGTGTGTGTGTGTGTGTGTGTGTGTGTGTGTGTGTGTGTGTGTTGGTGGTGATGGTGGTGGGGGGGGGGGGGGGGGGGAGTGTTGATTTTACTCATTTTTGTTGTATTTTTAATTTACCTGACTTGCATATGAGGGATACCTTTCTACATTTTAAAATCGTGGTGAGGTTTCTGGGCTTCATTTTTGACTTCAAATTGTCATGCCACATCCAAGAGACCTGAAAGCCAGAACCCAGAAGGCACTGAATATACTGAAGTTCCTTAGCTCCAGGGCTTGGGGAGCAGACAAGGTGCATCTGCTCCAATTTTATAGGGCTTTCTTGTGTTAATGGCTAGACTGTGGGGGCACAGTATATGGATCAGTGAGGCCCTCTTAAATGGAGATCATTGATGCTATCCACCATGAGGGGATTAGGCAAGCCATTGGTGCTTATAGGACCAGCCCCATACCCAGTTTCTGTGCTGAGGCTGGTGATCGCCACTTACAATTCAGCTGCAACTCCTCATGGCACATCAGGTGTGTAAGTTCCTCACAGTTCCAAATTCACCTATTTACCATACTGCTACTTGTCCACTTCTGGAATGCCTTTTCTCCAGTCATCCACAAGCAACAAGGCCATTTGGGAGTGGCATGTGCTGGAGTCACTTGGTGTGGAGCAAGTACAACTCAAATTCAGGGTGTTAACCATTTGCCACACTGGTTACTACAGAGGCCCAGAGTAATTTTAGTTTTAGTGCAGTACTGGAGGGCTTGTACTACTGCATACGTTTTTAATACATTATTTAAGGACATTTTAACTGAGTTACACAACTCTACACCTGTGTGTAGAGATGGGTCAAAACTGGGGGACTCCATTTGCAGCTCTGTTGCATTTGCTGATTGTGTCCAACTGCCTCGTGACTTAACTGTCGTTGACGTGGAATTATATGTGACCTTATCAGTGCAGGAGCAGATGACATGTGATTCAAGTACTAAATTCCTTGTCTGTTCTGATTCTCTTAGTGCCCTGCACTCTGTACAATACTTGTTCCCAACAGATAAAGTAGTCCAGAATATCCAGGACACCCTCCTAGAGCTACAATGGCTGGGGTAGGAGGTGTTTCTCTGCTAGCTGCCTGGGCTCGAGGGTATTTCTCGGAATGAAAGGGCAGATACAGTAGCCAAGGAGACATGTTGCAATCCTCATTCAGTTCAGTGTGCCATCCCCCCTATATGCTATCACCTCGCTGATGAAGTACAGAGTCATGGGTCTATGGGAAGATGAGTGACTGGAAGTGACAGGCAACAAGCCCCATCTAGTAACATCCATAATGTGGCTTTGGTGTACCTCCCTCCAGACACATTGATGGAATGAGGTCCTTCTTACTCGTCTTTGCATAGGCCACAACCGTATGACGCTTAGCTTTTTGCTCCAGTCAATGGACCCTCCAGTGCGTGGCGCTTGTGGTGTACAGATCACACTGTGCACCACATTTTATTACAGTGCATTTTATTTTCAAACCAGTAGGCAGCAGCAGATTCACTGACATATCTGCCCTCTATTTTAAGTGACTTCACAACGAATATGGATAGAGTTTCAAGGCTTTGTGAATTTTCCAACATTTTCCCCAAGATTTTAGGGAGATGGTCTTAATGTGTTAACAGGCTGACTGGCTCACTCATGTGTTCTTGTAAATGGTCCACCAATCACATTTGCCTGTGCCATTGTTTTATGTCTTACATCATTTTACTTTTCTCCATTGTGTTAAGGCATGTAAGACAGAGTGATTGTGTGAGTGAATGTGAGTCAAGTGGGAGTGAGTGCATGAGTGTAGTTTTTTGGGTTTCACCCTCACTGTGTGCAGCAATTTTATCGCTGGTTTTATATCGTATTCTTCTTCAGTGGATGACGAGTAGTGTTTATAATTTGCCATAAGTTTAACCTCACAACGAGTTTGGCATGCATTGATTTATCAATGACAAGGGCCACAGTATGCTGACCTATACAAATATGTCTCGTTGCATGTATTTGCTTGGCTATATCAACTAAAATTTCATCTGCAGTATGACAATCTTTATTTGCTGCATATGCAATATTGTGTTCCTTGCAAGCCCCGTCCAGCAGACTGATACCTTCATCATTGCTGCTAGCTATTTTTCCAGCTTTGTTTCTGGTCTTAAATAGTTATATATGGGAATGTGTAATTCTATAGGTAGCTTGTTGAGAATGATAGTATATCTTGTACACTTCCTATAATGCATGTTAAGCTACTGCGTCGTGTTCTATACCAAATAATTTATGTCCATCCAAATTTCATGTGATGAAGGAAAGAAAGCCACTGAACCAAGGCTTTGTACCATTGGTGCTTTATGATGCCCTCTGTGAGAAACATGCTTGCTTCAGTCCCCTATTATTCTTCAGTGTCAAAACTATTGGCTACTCGACTACTTCTGATATCATTTACAATTTAAATTCTGGGATTCCTCTGCTGAATTTTCAGCACTACAATATCTTGGCTGACCAGTTTGGTAGGTATGATTTTTTGAATACAGTATTGTTCTTAGAAATTTAATATGAATGTATAAGGTGTTTTTAAGCTTATTTTGATGAACATTAATTGATTTCATTGTTATTGTTTGATGTATGTTTTGGTTACACTTGCAGGAGAATATCAGCTGATTTGTATAATACTTGAAGCTTAAATGCATATTTTTATTGTCCTGTTAAAATGTTCTGTGATACTCACCTTCATTTGGAAGGTACTGTCTTGAAATATGTATTATAAAACACAGAGTTATGGTCAGTTTGAAGGTCATCTGGGCAGTGAATCCTTCCTGTCAGCAGCATCTGATCAATCATCTGTGCCTTACCCTTCTTTGTTTTCACAGCTAAGGCCCAAGCGAATTTGGAATATGCATCATGCTGGAATGTCTTGTGTGTTGATTTGTGGAGTTCTTCAACTACTGTCTTCATAATTATTAGCTGATAATACATATTTCTGAAAGCTTTGAAGTGATTATTTTAAATCGATTCAGTGAGAAGTCTTAATCATTCAACTATTTTATTGCGATTGTTGTAAGACATACATTACACAGATCAATTGTTCATTGTTTTATGCTGAATATTGATACTGGAACTGCCAAGACAACTATGTAATGCTGGTTTAATAATATTTTTTTGTATTTCACACTGTTTGGGCTTTGTGTTCCTCCATTGACCTACTTATTGTCAGCCATATCCAATATTTGAGCATGCATATCTTTTTTAAAATACTGGTCAAGGTTTGAAGTCCTTAAGAATTCAGTAAATATGGCATTGTTTCAGATTCTTTATCCTCAACCTGCATTGCATGCTTAGTTAAGCTTATTGGTTGCAGACATAGCATATACAGTTTTTCTCTGCTTACTCCATATATTCTATCTATCGTACTACCACTGTGATTTTTAATGAAACCACCTACTACATTTTCTTCTTCTTCTTCTTCTTCACCACAGTGATTATTTGCTTTCAAGAGTTGTTCAAGAGATTCAGTAACAAGTCTAAATGTATCTCTGAGAGACTGATCTCTTTCAAATGCCCTAACTTTAGCAATAGTAGTTTTTCCCAGACAGCCTTGCACACATCAATGACTATGTTTTGTTGACTTGCTGTTATACACAGATTTTGAGATAGTATACAATTTATACACTCTCATTTCTTTAACAACATCAATGCTTGTAACTAACACTTTATTTAACCTCAAAATTGTCAGAGAATGGGTTTACTCTCCAGCATTTACATCCCTGAGACTTTTTTTTGAGTGTTTCAATTTTTGTGGTATGCCAGTTAGGACTTCTGTTAAACATTTGAATTTTCATGATACAGTTATGGTAGTATCACTGAGTGTCTCACTTTTTGTGTCACAGTACAGAGATGGAATGGTTTAATATATCTAATTTTTTTCATTATATACAGTGTGTCTCTCCTAAGAGTCATCAGGTGCATTTTCTCTCATGTTTTAGCAGATTTTTGCAATATGTGAATGGAGTTAACCCAAACTAATACCACTAATCTGATATTTCATGTGACAACCAGTGTCCATGTAAACTGTCAGTTTGTTTCCTATTACAAGGAGAATGATTTTTAAACTGGAAATTTATATGCCCGTGCGAGAGAGTGGTCCAAGTTAGTGTAGTGTGATACTCATTCAATCAATATCTATTAACAGGAACAGTAAAACACAAAGAAATGACTGATATTTGGGCTGGAATTATGTTTTTCATAATGCGTATGAACTTCTGAAATGAACTCAATCTGAGTGCATTAGCAATGATATAATAACACTCACCTTGCCATGTGTTGATGGACCTACAATTATTAATCGCATATTGTCAGGCAGGTATGTCCCCTTTTTTCTTCTTTTTCTTCTGTTTTTATGCAGTATTCTTGGACTAGTCAGTGAGTACAAAGTCCTTATGAAGAGGGTGTAGCATCCATCCAATCAGGGTGACGACTATGTGCTTACATTAACATGTTTGGAATTCAGTAAAAACATACACACTTAATACTTGGTGTATTTATAAACTTTTACATTTGGAATATAAACATGCTTAAATAAGAATACAGTTCTGTGGTTACTTATAGTGTGCTACACCCATAGATACTTGTGCACAGAATGCATCATAATACTGAGCTACAGTTTCTTCAGTAGGATGTAGAGTTTGCCATGATAGCTCTATACTACCCTACTGACTGTGCCACAACTCTCAAACATCTTTTCATTATTTTAAAAACTGTTAAATATCTGAAGACTAGTCATGATTGGTTGAAATAAAAGTTCCACAGCAAGTGAACACATTCATTGAACTCATAGGTACATTTTTATAAAACAGATGTTGCCATCATGGCCGCCAAACACAGAGTGCTCACTCCTTGCTCTTGGGACCCCTCCCTGCTCTCCTTGCCTGACATCACATCCCAACTACTTGAGGGTGCATTTACTACCCAGATACAATGCAAAATATATGTCTGACCATCTACTGAACTACTCCAATATCCCTAAAATTTTGATATGAATAACAAAATTGTTAATCTGATGGCTGCTAGCCATACCATAAGTAACATTGAAACAAAGGACTAAATAAAATTTTGAGTAGTGTTCAGAGAGAACAAACTGGAGCTTAAGTACTAAAAACAATAACAGTCATAATAATGATAATATTCTTAGGGCACCTAACTAGTAAACTATCAAAGTAAAATTGTAAGTTAATAGTAAAAATTATTGTAAACTGTCTGCAATTTAATTGTGAAAGTTTCACATAAAGTTAAACATTTTTTAAACATGTCTTTAAAGTACAAAGAGTACAAGTGAATAAATATTTTATATCAATGTGGACTGTTAAGATGTGTTTGTACTTTGCATATTTTTGCATGTTTTATTGTATTTGTTATATTTACTTTGTACTGGCATCTCTGTTAATTTAGGCCTTGAATACCTAATATTTTATCTCAGTGGTATACACGATTATTTTATTGAGATCTGTCTCTTATATGAGGATCTGCGGTAATGCAGACATGGTTTCTTAGCCTCTTTTTTTTTTTCAGCAAATGGTACATGTTTTTATAACTGATGTGTTATTGACCTTTTGCTTTTATTATTACAGTTTGTGTGAACCCTTCTGGCACTCTACCTTAGTGCAATTTTCTGTTGTTATTCCAGATCTGAAGATGGCTGTATAACCAGCTGAGATTAGTTATCATTAAATGTTGTTCACTTGCATTAAAAGAGTTTATTAACTTTTTAACTTTATGTACAACTTTTCAATCACTTGTCTCCAGCCTGACTGTAAGGATTTCACAGTAATTGTGAAAGGCTGAGTCCATGTCATTCATGTTAACTGTATACCAACAGTTTTTATAATTGTGGCAGTCACTCTGTTTGCAGGTCAACAAATCAAACATTTAATAACTTGTTTGGATGTCCTGTAGAGTTAAAAAATCATGTCCTTTAATGAACAACTTCATTTTTGCCAACAAAAAGAAAAAAGAAAAGCACACTCTACCATGTCAGATGAATAAGGAGGTTGTGGTAGCACTGTGATGCACTTTAATGTAAAAAACTGAACAACAGTCAATGAAGTATCGGATGGTGTGTTATCTTGATGCTTGATCCAGTTGTTAACAATGTCTGGATGAACATGGCAGACATGTTTTCGAAGTCTGTTCAGAATTTCGTGGTGGTTGTATTGGTTTACTGTCTCACCTGGAGGTAACTACTCTTTGTGCATAAGCCTCATGGAATCAAGGAAACACGCAAGTATCTATTTCACCTTTGACTACGACATGTGTGCTTTTTTTGGTCTTGGCGATTCCTTCAAATACCATTGCAAACTTTGACATTTTGTCTCAGGACCATGCTGGAAAAACCAATTTTCATCACTAATAGTAGCTCTGTTCAATAAGTCTGGGTTCAGTTCCACTTGTTCCAATGGATCAGCAGTCATAGTCCTCAGGTGATCTTTTTATTGCTTTGTGAGATTTCTGGGAACTATTTTGGCACAAAGTTTTCTCATTCACAGATTTGCAGTCAGTATCGGATGAACATTTTCCTCAATTAATGTTCACATCATTTGTAGTAATTTTCACAGTTAATTTTTGATCAGCTCGCACAAGTTCACTCACCCTGGCTGTGTTTCCATCAGTTCGTGCTGTTGATGGTTACGGTGTTTAGCTTCGACATCGGTTCTGCCTTCAGAAAACATTTTTTGCCATCGAAACACTTGTGTTCTTGGTCAAACCTTGTTCCCAAAAGCCTACTGAAGCTTCCACTATGTTACGGTGCTATTCTCACAGAAACGCAAAAAGAGTTGGTATTCTGCTGCACTGTGTTTTGAGATTCCATTGTAGTGATGAGGAAAAAACACAGGACTTCTCTCTTCAATCTATTACTCCTGATAAACACTTAAGTACACACCACTTGCAGTTGAGGTGGGGAAAGGCTAAGGTCACACACTTCTGTGGTGGCAGGCTGCAGGATGGCCACCCTAGGGAGGAAAAAGAAGTCAGTCCCATCAGTTTATTGTCGCACCTCATAATGATACACAGTGGTCAAGAAAAACACTTTATTGCTTTTGAATTAAACAATTCTCTGTCATCAATGTAAATTAGGCACGAGCTGGCGATCGTCAGCAGAAGGGCAGTCTCCACCCAGTGGCACGGCACAGGCATCTGCACTCTGTGATGCTGACGTCAACTGGGCAGGATGCCGGCGGTCCTTTAGTAAGCCAAGATCCTGATGTCAATGGAGAACTTCTTGTTGCTGCATCTGCCTTCTGCTGTTGAATGCCCATGCTGAGGTGACTCAGGCACTGCTCGCAACTTCCGTGGTGCTGAGGGAAGACTGCCATCCTTGAGACATAACCCTCTGCCTCCTGGCAGAAGTCTGGCATTGGCTGTTGCAGATGGCAAGTCCGTTGCATTGTGGTACCTAGTCCTTAAGTGCGGGAGGTGGCTACCCTGCCCTGATCTCGAACACATGACTGCAACTGGCAGCGGCCAGTCATCTCATCGTCTGGTGTAGCTCTGGTGTCGTCATATTACTGCTGGGCTTCGAATGCATCTATCTCAAAATTCACAATTATTTATACTGCTCCGGGACGCATTTGTTGCAATATTGCCCAGCACACAGTCATGTAGCTCATAACATGTTTCCAGCCCTAGTATGGTGACACCGTCCTGCCTGCTCTGGCTATTACTGCTGTGCGATGGAAGTTTCGCAGAGCACGACTAGCCTTTCTCAGTCTTTTAGCATACATGTCACTATAATGCATATATCACCACACTGTGCATATCGGCCAATGGTAGCTAATGCTCCACTCCACAGAGGTTTCTTACAAATTCTTACAAGTTTCACTTAAGACTAGGTAGCGACGCTGCAGTATTATTTTTCTCGCATGAAATATAAGATTAATTTTACGTGACAAATGGCAGTCCATGTTACATTCATCTAAGCTAAACAATAAATAATACACACATCAATAAAAGTTCCATGACCTTGGTTCTGAGAGTTCTGGAACCTGTACAGAAAAGTGGAATAGAGATCAACATAAACATCATTTCCGCCCTTTTTATTGCTCATGAAAACCACACATTGCATGTTGTACCAACATACAGCGAGACCTTCAAAGATGTTCATCAAGGCACTATTGGTCCAGATTGTCCCACCTCTCAACTGCGATTCGGCGTAGACCGCTCAGAGTGGTTGGTGGGTCACGTCGTCCATAAACAGCCCTTTACAATCTATCCCAAGCATGTTCTATAGGGTTCATGTCTGGAGAACATGCTGGCCACTCTAGTGGAGCAATTTCATTATCCGGAAGGAAATCATTTATAAGATGTGCACGATGGGGGCATGAATTGTTGTCCATGAATACGAATGTCTCGACAATATGCTGCCGATGTGGTTGCACTATTGGTCGAAGGATGGCATTCATGTATCGTACAGCCATTATGGCACCTTCCTTGACCACGAGCGGCATACGTCGGCTTCACATAACGCTACCCCAAAAGAGCAGGGAACATCCACCTTGCTCCACTCGCTGGATGGTGTGTTTAAGGCGTTCAGCCTGACCGGTTTACCTCGAAACACGTCTCCGATGAAGGCATATGCGACACTCATCGATGAAGAGATTGTGATGCCTATCCTGAGCAGTCCATTTGGCATGTTGTTGGGCCCATCTGTACCATGCTACATGGTGTTGTGGTTGCAAAGATGGACCTCGCCATGGATGTTGGGAGTGAAGTTGCGCATCATACAGCCTATTGCGCAATGTTTGAGTCGTAACACGGCGTCCTGTGGCTGCACGAAAAGCATTATTAAACATGGTGGCATTGATGTCAGGGTTCCTTCGAGTTATAATCCGTAGGTAGCGGTCATCCACAGAAGTAGTAGCCCTTCGGTGGCCTGAGTGAGGCAAGTCATTGACAGTTCCTCTCTCTCTGTATCTCCTCCACGTCTGAACAACATCGCTTTGGTCCACTCCGAGACGCCAGGGCACTTCCCTTGTTGAGAGCCCTTCCTGGCCCAAAGTAACAATGTGTACGCGATTGAACCGCCGTATTGACCGTCTAAGCATGGTTGAACTACAGACAACATGAGTCTTCGTGGTGGAATGACTGGAACTCATCGGATGTCGGACCCCCTCCATGTAATAGGCGCTGCTCATGCATGGTGTTTTACATCTTTGGGCAGGTTTAGTGACATCTCTGAACAGTCAAAGGGACTGTGTCTGTGATACAGTATCCACAGTCAACATCTATCTTCAGGAGTTCTGGGAATTGAGGTGATGCAAATCTTTTTTTGATGTGTGTATTTTCCATATAATGTGAAGAATGGTGTATTCATAATTTTTTCTGCATTAGTATAGGTATTCATAAACTACGAGGGTGAGTCAAATGAAAACCTTAAATATTGTTTTAAATATTATTTATTGTTCAGAAGTGGTACAAAGCTGTATCACTTTTCAACATAATCTCCCCCATGCTCAATGCAAGTCCTCCAGCAGTTACAAAGTGCATAAATTCCTTTAGAAAAAAATTCTTTTGGTAGTCCGCGCAACCACTCATGCAACACGTGGCATACCTCTTCATCAGAATGGGACTTCTTTCCTCCTATTGCGTCTTTGAGTGGTCCAAACATATGGAAATCACTTGGGACAAGGTCTGGTGAGTATGGTGGATGAGGAAGACACTCAAAATGCAGGTCTGTGATTGTTGCAACTGTTGTACGGGCAGTGTGGGGCCTTGCATTGTCATGTTGCAAAAGGACACCTGCAATCCACATCGCTTTGATTTGATTGCAGGCCGCAGATGATTTTTTAGCATATGTGTGTATGATGCACTGGTGACAGTGGTCCCTCTAGGCATGTAATGCTGCAAACTGACGCCTTTTTCGTCCCAAAAGAGTGTCAGCATAACCTTCCCTGCTGT
This sequence comes from Schistocerca serialis cubense, assembly GCF_023864345.2. Taxonomy (NCBI): domain Eukaryota; kingdom Metazoa; phylum Arthropoda; class Insecta; order Orthoptera; family Acrididae; genus Schistocerca; species Schistocerca serialis. Next base: position 893,662,866 of record NC_064640.1, read on the forward strand.
TGGTTCTGTTCGAAACTTTTTTGGTTTTGGTGATAAGGAATGGCGCCATTCCTTGCTCGCTCTCTTCGTTTCTGGTTGGTAGAAGTGAACCCAGGTTTCGTCCCCAGTAACGATTCTTGCAAGGAAGCCATCACCTTCTCGTTCAAAGTGCCGAAGAAGTTCTTCACAAGCATCAACACGTCGGTCTCTCGTTTCAGGAGTCAGCTGCCATGGCACCCATCTTGAAGACACTTTGTGAAACTGGAGCACAGCACAATGTGGTGTGCTGACCCATGACTAATCTGTAAACATATTGCAATGTCATCCAGTGTCACTCGGCAGTTTTCCTTCACTATTGCTTCATCAGTTGCAATGTTCTGTGGAGTCACAACTCGTTGTGCCTGTCCTGGACGAGGAGCATCTTCCACTGAAGTCACACCATTTGCGAACTTCCTACTCCATTCGTAGACTTGCTGCTGTGACAAACGTGCATCACCGAACTGAACCTTCATTCGTCGTTGAATTTCAATAGGTTTCACACCTTCACTACGCAAAAACCGAATAACAGAACGCTGTTCCCTGGTGCAAGTCGCAAGTGGGGAGGCCATCTTTATGCCGATACTGTGCATCTGCACTTTGCTGCTACCTACAGGCTATTCTGCACACTGTTTGTAGCACGTTTAATAATGTACAGGATAACGGCGCGAAATTTCGATTTGTTATTGCAAATTTAAGGTTTTCATTTGACACACATTCGTAAATAAAATTGTCATTAATTATAGTATGATTTGTTGTAGCTATAAATTTATTACTTCGTTTCGTTATGTATCGACAGAATAGAAACAGAAAGAGAGTTTAAAAAATATAACAGGAATTGATCATTTCAGTAAATATATGTTTCTACATTACTTCAGTCAGAATGAAAATAAAGAAATAAAGGAAGGAAGGGATTGAAACTTTGACTGGCTGGGGTATATTTTATAACTCTACGTTTATAATACCACACAGCTTAAAAATTTTGTTTGTCTCTTAGTGAGGGCACACTCTCATTGGTCCATCTTACGACGGGTCTCATTGCGAGGGAATGCTTTCATTAGTCCGTAATATAAACAGCCTCTTAGTGAGGGCACATTCTGGTTGGCCCGTCATATGATCCGTCTCCTACTTAAAGGGTTAATCGAGTGACACATACAGGGTGTCCCAGTAGGAATGGTCAATAATCGAGTTATCACAGGAACGATCATTCGAAGCAAAAAAGTCTAGGACACACGGACACTACGTTAAGAGCTATGTGAGTTGTGTTTCACAGCAGCAAAGATGAAGAAGTGCTCTTAGTTCTTAAGGATCGCATTTTAAATGCCATGTTTACTAGGCTTTTTTGCTTCGAATGATCATTTCTGTAATATCCCTCAATACTGATCGTTCTTCCTGGAACACCCTGTGTAATGTATCGTTGACAGATGTTTCTCTTTTTGCGCTTCACGTCCACAACAGAGACAGAGTTTTCTTTTTACTGTGTCAATGTAAGTAAAACATTAAGTAGATTATTTCGGAAACTGTTGAAATTTTGTTATATGCTACAAGACTTGAAACATGGGATTGCTGATCCGCTACATATAGCACTTAGCTAGTTGTGCAGTAATACATATCCGCACAGGCAATCATACAAAAGTTCTAACGAGCCGCATGCCGAAGATTTTATTAAGTCTGCTTTTGTAGTTGCAATTTACAAGCCGTTGTATCCCAAAGGCCGAAGCAAACGCGTACGGTGGGTCTTGTGTTAAGGCCTACTTTCACTTTGAACGGCCTAGAGATATTTTTAAAACACGAACTTGCTTCCAAGGAAACCCGAAATGATGAAACCTCCAACCACATTTATTTTCATTGTCCTACAGAGTAAGTTAAAACCAGCAGAAGCCATTTCTAAAAACTGCCGAAGAGGAAAAAACCTGCAGTGATAAGTGATACTTTATCAAACAGCTGACCCTTTTTTATTATGTGTAAATGGCTTTACTGACACATTTCTCACTGATTGCGTCGAAACGGGTTTAACGCTTGTTTACCAACAGAAGACGGCGTCCATTTACAGCCTATGGTTTTATCTAGCGTGCCTGCTTTATCAATATTCGTTCGGAAGTGCGAGTAAGATGACAACTACCATACTGCTAGGCAGGTGGAATTATCATGCGTCGAGTTCGAGCACGCATCCAAGTCTGCTCACGTATTTCGCAATCGAATGTTTAAATACCTCAAACTAGTAGATATCTACATGTGCTTCTGATCTGCAGTTGTACTCTGCATGCCACAGCTTGTCGTCGGCAGAGTGTTGCAGTAATGCCAGTTCGCTTTTCTATACTGTTGCGCCACAGGCAGGACAACTGCGTGTTTCTGTACGAGATGCGAATTATATCTGAGAGGCAATAAGGCAGGGTGACCAAAAATGGACCAAATAATCGTCATATGTCCTCCACAACTCCATTAACACGCACTAATTCTTTTGACGAAATTTTCCATTGCGTTTCTACTCAATTTTGGCTGTGTTTCAAGAATGTCGCGTCGGTATTCGGCCACAAGTTAGCAATTCATTGAAATGATGAGAATAATATTGACTGTAGGACGCTCAGCAGCATAGTTGTCAGCTCCCTTGCTAAATACAATCGCACGCGGATTTCCACGTAAGCAACGCTGTTGTGACGGTGCCCCATTGATACAAAATTCTCAAAAACAGTTTTGCTCCACGTTCACTTCTGCTTTGGTGAACTTCACTTTTACCTCCATTGGACACATGGCCATACGTAAGGTCGAAAGAGTATTGAGAAAGAGGTTTCCCATCAAAAAATCACAAACTCTGCAAATAATAACGCAGAACTATTTTGAACAGTTCAGTAGTAGGACTTCTTGGTTTCTCCGCGGGACATCGAAATCCACAACATTGACTTTGCAACTGGAAAACTGAAGTTCTCGGTGATACGATGACTGTGTTCCGATTTTATTAGGCTTATTTGGAGGTGGTGGCATTTGTGTAGACAAGGATTCTGACAGGCTATGTACTTGATTTGGAATGTTGTTGTTTGGATGAGTTGGCCTTCCAAACAGATGACGGTTCAAAGGAAGAATCCGAGAATGGCAGAGGTCCTGAGTTCGAGTCTCGGTCTGGCACACAGTCTTAATCTTCCAGGAAAGTTTTGGCTCAAGAGATATTTTCTATTTGCATATGCTGTAGCAAATAGGTATATGTGTGTCCGACTGGGATGTTTAAGGTTGTACTGCTCTCTCTCTCTCTCTCTCTCTCTCTCTCTCTCTCTCTCCCTCCCTCCCACTCTCCGTTCAAAGAGGCCTCGGAAGACCCAACGGTATCGACCTACCGCAGTGTCGTCCTCAGCCGATAGGCGTCACTGGATGCGGATATGGAGGGCATGTGGTCACAACCTTGCAAATAATAGAGGCTGCATTGCCGTACAGGTTTTGTTAGCCTCCCTGAATGAGATTTTTCTCTCAGTTTACAGCTGCTTACTTTTTTCCTCCTTGGTAGAAACATAGCAGGTTATTCTCCACAGTGGATGGTCCTCTGAACAATTTATAAGCTCTGGACTTTGGTAGCCCCACAAAAAGAAAAAAAAGAAAGAAAATACGTCCATTTCAACAACGGGAAAGGTTATAGCCATTTTTCTCTAAGATTCAAAGGGATTCTTCTTACTGATTCTATCGAAGACAGTAAAGTAATAACTGACGAATGTTATGAACAGTCTGCTGGACTAACTGGATGGAAAAATACTGTGACATCAGACCAGTACTGCAAAAATTAAAAATTATGCTCACTGCACCTGTCTAGAAAGGTGTGTTATCAACGGTGCCACCCGCTTACTGCCACTAATACATAGAAACATTTGCGGAAACATTTTAAGTCAAATGCAGGACTGGGTTAACCCATGTGGAGGCCCAGGGCTAGAAATGATGTGTGACCCCCGCTTACTCCATGTAGGCCTAATACATTTATGAAAAAGTATAATAGGAAAGGAAAGAAAACAGACGTACTTCTGCGACATCAACCATGCCATGCCTTAGATCAGGGCTTCCCAACGTGTGGTCCGCGGACCCCTTAGGGGTCCGCCGGCTCTTTCTAGGGGTCCGCGGCCACCTTTCACCAGATCGTGTAAAATAATGAGTAAAATTATTGAATAAAAATGTGAAAATCAAATTTATTTTTTTTTTCTTTGAAAATCATGTGTATAGCACTCGAAAGTTGGGAATAACATTCGATCTTTGGCAATAATATTTTACAGTCGGCAACACAAACCAAAACATTGGTTCGGCTCCCGCTGTCGGAGGTTTGAGTCCTCCCTCGGGCATGTGTGTGTGTGTGTGTGTGTGTGTGTGTGTGTGTGTGTGTGTGTGTGTGTGTGTAGTCCTTAGCGGAAGTTAAACTTAGGTTAATAGTGTGTGAGACTAGGGACTGATGACCTCAGCAGTTAAGTCCCATAGACTTTACATACATTTGAACATTTTCTTCGGATTTCACGAAAAACCACAAAAACACACACACACACACACACACACACACACACACACACACACACACACACACGACTGTTATGTAATATGCCTGCTCCTTACACAACAATTGCCAAACAGTGGAAGTAAACAGACCACAGGCGGTAACTTGTCAACAGCTAACAGTTTGGACGTGACGTCGACTGCTCTTGGAGGAAGGCAGCTCCAACGCGTGAAATGTCAATTACCAAGTAATATTAATCAGGCTATAGTGTGTTGAACAAAGGGAGTAAATCCACTAGTAAGTGTCTGGATACAGTGGGAATTCAAATTGGATCGTTAATTTCAAGTTGTTTTCATTCATCTCTAAACCAAAGACTATTGATACGGAAACTTCTTGCATTAAGAAGCTATGAGTTCCCATGGGTTTTGCTCTGAAATTTAAAGTTACTGTGCTCTTGACTGACTAGGGGTCCGCCATGGATTTTCGACTGAAGAAAGGGTCCGCCAGCTGAAAAGGTTGGGAGGCCCTGCCTTAGATGATATTATCCTAATGGAACTTTCCAATTTCATTTTAAAAAACACACAAAGTTACCCTATTGTAATAAATAAAAAATGAGTACGTCAAAAATTTCTTTTCCTCGCATCGTCCTAGAGAAATAATCTATGACACCCATCCCCCACGTTCAGTTAATAACAAAGCGAGAGCGCAGATGCGTTGTAGCACGTAATTTATTCTTGATAAGGGCTAGTTTGGGGAGTCTTCACCAGTCGCAATTGGTACTGAGAGAAAAATTCGGTAAGCAATCATCACATTTGGAAAAACATCACCAAGATCATTTCCAATCATCAATTCATACAATTCCACTGGTGAAACGTTTAGCAGCCTTTTCTTTGAGGAAACACTTGAAATATTCGCTAAAATTAGGAATTTCACAATGGAAACTTTCTTCATCGAGATCACCCCGATATTTTTCAAAAAGTTTTGACGTTTCTGTTAAGAGTTCTTTAGTATCTTGCTTCACTATATTGTTTACTAAAGGTAGGAAAAGATCTACCACTTAGCATTACTTTTCTTCTATCTTTTTTAGCTCTGCATGTAGTTTATCAACAGCCGCAGTAAGTTCCATACGAAATTTATCACGTCCTCTCAGTACCTTTGATTTTTCTCCACCTGGAAATCTTATTTTGGTTTCCCTTCGTCGCTATATTCTTGATACACATGCTCACTTAAGCTCCTAGCTTGGTTTTGATGTTTAGCAAAACTTCCCCTAGCACTGCTGAAAAACGGAATCGATGATCGCAACGCTTGACACTCTCTAACCAAGTCCAGCCCAGAATTTTCGAAATATTTGTTAGTTTTATCCATTCGGGGAAACGGCCTTGCTGCAGTGGATACACCGGTTCGCGTCAGACCACTGAGGTTAAGCGCTGTGGTCGTGGTCGGCACTTGGATGGGTGACCATCCGTGCAGCCGTGTGCTGTTGCCATTTTTCGGGGTGCACTCAGCCTCGTGATGTAAATTGAGGAGCTACTCGACCGAATAGTAGCGACTCTGGTCAAAGAAAACCATCGTAACGACCGGGAGAGCGGTGTGCTGACCACACGCCCCTCCTATCCGCATCCTCATATGAGGATGACACGGCGGTCGGATGGTCTCGATGGGCCACTTGTGGCCTGAAGACGGAGTGCTTTTTATCCATTCGAGTTAACACTCCATCCGCGAAAAGTACCAATATTGCTGTCTCCAGTTCTTTTAGTTTTTTCCGCAGCGATTCTGCCTCATTTCTTGTCGCTGCCTTTTCTTCTTTGGTCTCGACAATTTCTTCAAATGACGCGCAAACGCCGACCACGGTGGCCACGCGGTTTAGGCGCTGCAGTTCGGAACCGCGCGACTGATACGGTCGCAGGTTCGAATCCTGCCTCGGGCATGGATGTGTGTGATGTCCTTAGGTTAGTTAGGTTTAAGTAGTTCTAAGTTCTAAGGGATTGATGACCTAAGATGTTAAGTCCCATAGTGCTCAGAGCCATTTTGACACGTAAACGGCATCGAAATTCTGTCGAACAGCTGATAGTGGCCGGCCGCGGTGGCCGTCCGGTTCTGGCGCTGCAGTCCGGAACCGCGAGGCTGCTACGGTCGCAGGTTCGACTCCTGCCTCGGGCATGGGTGTGTGTGATGTCCTTAGGTTAGTTAGGTTTAAGTAGTTCTAAGTTCTAGGGGACTTATGACCTAAGATGTTGAGTCCCATAGTGCTCAAAGCCATTTGAACCATTTTTTGAGCTGATAGTGATTCCTCACGGCACGAACATCTAGTATTTGGCAATGTCTGAAATCGCCCATTATTCTTCGTAAGAATGTGCCAATGACGAGTAGAATGTACAAAAATGTCATATAGTCGTGGTAAAACTTGGAAAAAAAACTGGTCTCTTACGATTCCTATGCCCTGTTTTGGACCACGAAGCTTAACGAGTGCGCAACACAGGGCACATAAAAGATAATGAATTCAATTCAGTTAGCTTTGCACCTAAACCTGAATATTTCCCACTCACGCGTCATAGGATTGCGAACGACAGCTTCTGACCTAATATTTTATTTTCCGAAGAGATCGAGAATAACCTTCCTAAGACTTTCTCCCGTATGACTGTGTGTGGGAACAAAACACAAATGTCCGTCACGAACACTTCCCTCGAAACAGTGCCTTACTACAACGACTATTTGATTTTCATGTGCGGTGTCCACCGTTGAATCTATAACTAGTCAGTAATATTTTGCTGTCTGAATTTTGAGAATTATTTTACTCAATACCTTGCTTCCCATAAAGTCATTAAATTCTTCACAAATAATCTTCGACAAATACGACTGATGGCCACGACCCTTAGAGCCATGATCTTGGATTTTTTGTTTAAAAAATGGGTCAAAATGAGCAATTACTTCATGAGAACCTAATTAGATACCATTATTTGGGGCTCCAAAAATTTCATTACCATCACGAAAAGTAAGTCCTATTATTGCCACATGTTTAACTACTTGTACGACGCGCCGAAGCACTTCTTGTCAATAATTTTCCTCTGTTTTAATCGTATGCAGTTCACTGTCGATATGCCCATAGCTCTTTGACCGCAGATATCACGTCACTGAATTTTTGCGATGATCAGCGCTATTTTCATGAGACATCACTTTTACTTCCCTCTTCTTCCAGCCAGGAAAGCCACAGATGCTCGTAGCAAATGCACTACGCATGTTGTCGAAGTCTATGCTGTCACTGATTAATTTACAGAAAATACAAAACACATTTACTGTAGATTCGAAATACAACAGCCATTTTCTTTCAATTTTCTCTCCATTCAGCAGTTTTCTAAAGAACAAGTTTTTGTATGTGTACCTTTTTTGTGATTTGCGGGCACGTTCACATTTACCTAGATCATCAAAATTCTTCTTAAAGTAGGCTAAACCTTTCGCTAAACATGATTCCACGGATTCGTCTTTCACGTTTCTGTCATTTCGCCGGATCTTTCTCCATTGTTGAGTACTTCACCAGTTCACTGTCAGTATTGTCACCGGTTTCGGTTTTATGATCGTCTAGTTCAACATTCGCATTCATCACCGCCTCATTCACAAAACACTGCTCCACAAAAATATCAAATTCACAGGAAGTTGTCAAACAATCCTTAGAAGAAGTACACACAGATGCAGGAGGTTCTCGTGCAGTACAAATATCACTAACGTTACCAATGGCGTAATCTTTCTTCGTATTGGTTGTTTCTTCACAAATTTAGCTGCTTCTTTCTGTGCTCTTCTTTTCCGGCACCACTGAAAAACCTCCTCACGCTATGAGATTTCATTTTGAGTCCCGAAAACCAGAAATGAAACTCAAATATGAGCCACACTCTAACTGACTAGAATAAGCGATGTCACCCCACGTACTAACAACAGCCAATCCGCATATGTACTGTACATTGCAACGCTCTAAACAATATTGGCACAAGAATTAACAGTTCAGATCTACAACAGACATGTGATAAAAGCAGCGAAGAAAACAAGGAAGGTGCGAGGGGTGAGTGTATTCCACAGCGCGCTAAATTGTTTGAAGTAACCCACCTATTGTTGTCAAAAAAGCCTATCTCACTCCACGCACACGGAGTTCATAAATAGACGGAAGTTGTTAACGTGAAAGGAATATATCCTATTGCGGAACTACACAGTGACTTAATTTTTCGCTGTATTGGGACTAGGTGTTCTATAAGTACATGAGACGGCAGAACAATTCTGTTCAACGAGAAAATACGAATCATAATTATGATGAATTATGTTCGTTCTTCATTTTTAAAACTGATTTATGCTAATTAATTGAGATGGTGGATGCAAAAAACGAAGAAATTTGCTTCATACTTTTGGTATGATGATTGTATCATGAATGATTCTTATTAGACAGCCAGTTGGAAAGCCGGTCACCTGGAGGCCCGGATCTAGGGCCACCCCCCACCCCCTCCCTCAATCCAGCCCTGGTCAAATGAAGGGGTTATGACGCATTTCTGACTTGGCAGTTTGCATCTTAACATTTTAGGAATTTGATGACGTATGCCTGGCATGCAGCACAATATTCAGAAGAACAGGTATGACTGTTTCTTACACCATTCAAGTTCTGTCTAAATAAAACTGCTAATGACTGTGCAGGGCTTCAATTTTTCTTTTATCAGGTGTGCCTGGTGCAAGGAAAATGTTTGTCCAGTATACACTTCGCATTGTTGTGACGACTACAAGGAATAAATAAGAAACTGCTTCATTGTTAGCAAAATGCACATTATTCAAGAATTATCATAATAACTGTGCTACAGAAACTGTTATAAAATATTTAATGTCAACAAATTAAAGTTCTGATTGATGGAAGTCATCTGTAATGTAACATCATACACTGCGTGTAACAATTACATGTGTAACAGTTTAGCTGTCGATAGTAACAGCGAATTATTCAAAAAACTAACAGTTACAGCATTTTTGGCATGGTTAAGTACTTACAATTCGCTTGTGGCCACTGTGGTCTTCGCTCTACGCGGCACTAGTGCTCTTGTCACGACTGCGTCTGCTTATTCACCTATTCGACGATAGATTGGCAGGGCTGTACAAACTGCTGTCAGGAGCGGTTGTTCGTGCGGCAAACTTGAGTAATTTTTAACATTTTTTAAGAAAAATACTTCCAGTGTTCCTTAGCAGCTAGATTTTGACAGTGCATTTATTTTTGTGTAATCTAACTGTGTGAAAAATTTCAGGGTGGGTTTCGACGTGTCGGGTTGGACTACTCACTTATCAATCTGATTCAACGTGCTGGAGGTAAAGTGTTCTAACAGCATGAACTTACGAAGTTTTTTTCGTGATTTTGGAGAGCAGTTCTTCAGCACCGACGAGGAAATATTGTTTTTTAAACTACACTATTTGATCAAAAGTATCCGGACACCCCAAAAACATACGTTTTTCATATTAGTTGCATTGTGCTGTCACCTACTGCCAGGTACTCCTTATCAGCGACCTCAGTAGTCATTAGACATCGTGAGAGAGCAGAATGGGCTGCTCCGCAGAACTCACGGAATTCGAACGTGGTCACGTGATTGGGTGTTACTTGCGTCATACGTCTGTACGCGAGATTTCCACAATCTTAAGCATCCCTACATCCACTGTTTCCGATGTGATAGTGAAGTGGAAACGTGATGGGACGTGTACAGCACAAAAGCGTACAGGTCGACCTCGTCTGTTGACTGACAGAGACCACCGACAGTTGAAGAGGGTCGTAATGTGTAATAGGCAGACATCTATCCAGACCATCACAAAGGAATTCCAAACTGCATCAGGATCCACTGCAAGTACTATGACAGTTAGGCGGGAGGTGAGAAAACTTGGATTTCATGATCGAGCGGCTGCTCATAAGCTGCACATCACGCCGGTAAATGACAAACGACGTCTCACTTGGTGTAAGGAGCGTAAACATTGGACGATTGAGCAGTGGGTAAACGTTGTGTGAAGTGAGAATCACGGTACACAATGTGGCGATCCGATGGCAGGGTGTGGGTATGGCGAATGCCCGGTGAACTTCATCTGCCAGTGTGTGTAGTGCCAACAGTAAAATTTGGAGGCTGTGGTGTTATGGTGTGGTCGTGTTTTTCATGGAGGGGGTTTGCACCCCTTGTTGTTTTGCGTGGCACTATCACAGCACAGGCCTACATTGATGTTTTAAGCACTTTCTTGCTTTCCACTGTTGAAAAGGAATTCGGGGATGGTGACTGCATCTTTCAACACAATCGAGCACCTGTTCATAATGAACGGCCTGTAGTGGAGTGGTTACACGACAATAACATCCCTGTAATGGACTGGCCTGCACAGAGTCCTAACCTGAATCCTATAGAACACCTTTGGGATGTTTTGGGACGCCGACTTCATGCCAGGCCTCACCGATGGACATCGATACCTCTCCTCAGTGTAGCACTCCGTGGAGAATGGGCTGCCATTCCCCAAGAAACCTTCCAACACCTGACTGAATGTATGCCTGCGAGAGTGGAAGCTGTCATCAAGGCTAAGGGTGGACCAACACCATACTGAATCCAGCATTACCGATGGAGGGCGCCACGAATTTGTAAGTCATTTTCACGCAGGTTTCCGGATACTTTTGATCACATAGTGTATGTGAAGTTAAAGGTAGTCCTGACAAGCGCTTTAATGTACAACAACATTGTATTTACACCAAACAGTAGCTGTACGAAGAGAAATGCTGAAAATGGCTGCAGACAAACGGTATTATTTGAGCAGACAGGTCCATCGTTAACTGTGCAATCATTCTTCAAGAACTTGTTTGAAATAATGGTGACCTGCAACATCCCCTTGGAGAAGTTGAAGAATCCCCTTTTCAGACAGTTCTTGGAGAAGTACACAACACATCCAGTTCCAGATGAATCTACATTCTGAAAAAACTATTTATGCGTGTGCTATGAGGAGGTGCTCAACAAAATACAAATTACTGTTGCTGGCCAAAGGGTCTAGGTTTCCATAGATGAAACTACCCATATGGATGGGTACTATGTAGCAAATGTTGTTGTTGGACTTCTAATAGTTGAAGGGCTTGGAGAAATGTTCTCCCGAATGAGTAAAGCTCTCGGAAGAGTAAACAACTCGACGATCAACGTTTTGTTTCATAACTCTACGAAGCTACTGTAGCCTGATGGTGTGAACAGAGAAAACGTTTGCTGGGAGAAACAGTTGGTGCTTCATACATGACTAAAGCAGTCAAGAGGCTTCACATTCTCTACTCCTTTAGTGTGTACGTCACTTGCCTTGCACATGCATTGTACAGATTGCAGAAGTGGTGCGATCAAATTACCCTAATGTGGACAAATTTATTTCCTGTTGCAGGAAAATCTATGTGAAAGCCCCGCTACGTGTACAGAAATTCGAGGAACAAACACCTTCACTGCTCCTCCCCCATCAGGCTGTTCTTACAAGATGGTATTCTTGGCTTAATGCTGCTGAGTATTCCTGCACCAACTACACCAAAATAACACTTTTATGAGCATGATAGCAATGAATCAAGTGCTATCAAAACTGTGAAAGAGGCCTTTAGAGGTAACTTGTCTCGATGATGATAATATTTGGTTTACGAGGCACTCAACTGCGCTGTCATCAGCGCCCATATAAAGTCCCAATTTTTACATAGCCTCATTTTTTACACAGTCCAATCTAGCCACTGTCACGAAAGATGTTGATGATGATGATGAAATGATGAGGACAACACAAACACCCAGTCCCCGGGCAGAGAAAATCTCCAACCCGGCCGGGAATCTTACCCGGGACCCCGTGATCCAGAGGCAGCAACGCTAGCCACTAGACCACGAGCTGCGGACAGCTTGTCTCGAAACTTGGCATTAATCGACGCCAACTTTTCAGTGATATGAAAAGCCGTCAGATGACTTGAAGCTGCTCGTACTCAAATGTTGTGACGCCCTGGATATTGTGAAACATGTGCAGAGTCAGTCGGATCGAACTCGTGGGCATGTGGCTGACAAAGTGAACAACAAATTGTAAAATATTCTCCAGCGGAATAGTGGATATTCTGCAATGTGCAAAACTAGTGACCGTTTCTCCATTTGAATACAATGAACCAAAGCTGGCCTGCAGTGACCTCACCACCTTGTGATATACACTCTGTTGTGTCGGTAGCTGGGCCGACATCGTGAAGTTGAGATGGCTGAAAATGAACTCTAGACTAACGCTGTAGCCGATAGGGCACGCAAGGCTAACGCCGACGGGCGTGAAGTCTGGAACATGAGAACTTATAATTGAATAAGAAGAAAAGCATGTAGATGCTTATTACTTATCTTTTTATTAGTCCTTGGAATACATCTCTCTTGAATACTCGTAAGCTATAGGCACTGATAAAAATGGCGCCGTGCTAGTTCGTAGCCATTAACTTAGCTGATGGCTATTCTGTCTCTCGGCTAATGAGAGAGAAAGGCTTCGTACATCTGGTCGGTAGCTAGGTTCTCGTACAACTGGGCGGTAGCTAGGTTCTCGTACAACTGGGCGGTAGCTAGGTTCTCGTACAACTGGGGCGAGTCCACTCTCGTATCACGAGACCTGCCTTGGTGGTGGCGCTAGGTCTGCGATCACAGTGGCGACACGCGGGTCCGACATGTACTACATGGACCGCGGCCGATTTAAGCTACCACCTAGCAAGTGTGGTGTCTGGCGGTGACACCACACACTCCTCTGAAGCCTTGGGTTGTGAAGAGGAGCTTTTCCAAGAACGAAACAGCGACAACCGTAGTTCCTTGAAAATGGATAACCTGAGTATGCACCCTACGATTCAGTGCAACTCTGCAGAAACTGAAGATTGACAGGATGTGTTAAATAATTTCGGGTACTTTAAATAAGTTGTGTGCAATAGTAAAAACACGGTTTTATTGTTTGGATAGGTGTTATTGTTTTGAGTATACTTCCTGTTTTTATCAGACAAATGCCGAAATTTCAAAAATAAGTGCTAGTTAGTTTCAAACGCTGCAAAAAGTAAGTACTATACTAAAAATTTTTGGAAGTGAATTTTGTGTTACATGGTGTACAAAAAATCAACAAGAATATTTTTGAATATTTAATTTTTTAGGGTTATACATATAAGTTTTAGCTCATAAATGCTTGCCTATTTCGCTGCGTTTGAGGTCTTAAAAATCCAGGCCTTGGTCATCGTATACGTTCCTCGACTGTGCCGGAAGGATGGCTTCTTGGATTTTTTACAATATTCCTTTTCACTGAGCCCAATACCTTTTGTCTCTGCCTCCAATTACAGTTTATGTAGCTTACCTGTGACGCGCTCCCTCTTACTCAACCTATGACAAATGTCAGACCCATGACAAACTGCGGCTAATATTGAAATCTTCTTTATCTCTGCTGTTAATTCTGTTTGGCAAGAATACAATGCAAATGAGCAGTTCTGAAGAACGACATAGATCAGAGCTCTGTAAGGCATCAACTCTGTAAATGAGTTATAATCTCTAAGAATTCTTTCGGTTATTTTGATCCTGGTATTTACTCCCGAGGAAACTACATGAGTCATTCCAGACGTAGCGTCTTATCAGTGGCGGAATAAGAGGGTGATTCGCCACGGGCCTCTGGTTTCGATATTTGGACACCCCTCCCCCGCCCCCCGCCCAGGACCAGATCATTAATCAATTTCCAAACAATGCAAAATATGTTCAGTAAATAAGAGACAGCTTGAAGTTCTAGGCCCTGTACGTATGCAAAATATAAACATAGGTACCAACTTACCTATTATCATTCCATGGCAATTGTCAATGGGTGTGTTTAGAATCTTTAGAATTTTTGTAAAACATTGTATGAAACTTAAAAACTGTAGATTGGTAACCAGTTGTCTGCTAGACGCAGTTATTCTACATGAAACGTTCCTTGATACCTATGCTATCTGTGCAGGTGTACTACAAGTCCAGTTAAAAAATGCGCGCATAAGTGCAGTGAAGAGCTTACCAGTGGCTGATCAATAACTAAATTATTACATTCCTAACATAGAAAAAAGTTGCAAAACTTTTTTACAATTAGATCCGGCGTATAAAATAGTTATACATAATTATTATATAGTTTATTTTACGAATATGAAAATCCAACTAAATGAAATAGAGTAGAGTCATCTAATTTAAAGCCATATTGACCATTAATCGACCATGACGGTTTAAAAAATATGAAAAGATTTTCGGATACCACCACCACTCACAAAATTTGTTGACTAGTAAATTATTTATTTAGCGACATTTCTCGGGGTGATAGCTCATCATCAAACTGTATTGGCATTACAAAAACATTTAACGTAAGTGTATATAGATATTAAAGTTTCTTTACATGACTTGTGCTTATTCTGTAGAAATGAGGAGAGAGGAGCGTAACCTAGTACGAGGCGACGTCACTTTGTATATTGATCTATTGTTCACATGAGAATTTTTGTAAAACAATCACTCACTTTGTTCTTGTAGCGTGGCGTTATTCTTCTGATGTTATGAGGTATCGCTATTTCCATAGCTCTCTTGAATTTCTCCATCATTGTTCACAAACTTCACACGATAACACAAACCAAATCGATGCTGATCTGAAAACCTTTTCATAGAGTCATCTAGCTTTAAGCAACGGTTTCTACTAACGGTAGACATTAAGATCAACACTAAAGTCATGTAGATTTTATACGCCGGATCTAATTGTAAAAAAGTTTTGCAACTTTTTTCTATGTTAGGAAAGACTGCAAGGATATGTTAGAAGATATTCAACAACATCTGAAAAAAGATGGGCTGGCTATTGAAATGGAGGGCTCTAGGTTATGTCAATGCCGCGTCAAGGTCAAGTGTACATGGAGAGTAACGAAAACTAAGAGAAGTCAATACAAAACCTCTACTCAGTCGCTATGTTAAAAGTTCCATAAATCTTTGTGGAGTTCATGTATTCTCATGTGTTCCGTCTAACGTCACCTGTTTTGGAACCTTAGAGAAGTTATATTCATTCTTCTCGTCTTTTACATATGTATTGATGGAAAGTACTTGTATGGAAAAAAAAACAGGAAAAAGTTTGAAACGATTGCCCGATACTCGCTGGAGTGCTCACTACAATTCAGTTAAGTCATAGAACAATTGTGGGCACTTAGGAACACACGCAAGATTCATCTGAGGCAAACCGTGATACTAGATCTGCATCAAGCTTGCTTCTTCCAGCTATACGCGATTTTACCTTTTTGACGTACATAAACTTTTGGTACACGATGCTAGAGGAACTCAATTTAGTGCAACAATATCTACGGTCTTCAAAAATTACTTTGGATAAAGGACTAGCGAAATTAAAAACCCCGAATGAATTTTTAATGATGGACCAACAACAATAATAGACAGTACTGTTTCTTTTGACAGTAAAAATGCAGTGGTCATTAACATTGACCGACGAGGAATAAAGAAGTAAATAAAACAACGCCTGATGAAGTATCTCATGACGCTGGATTATCGATTCAAGGAGTTTACTGATCAATGTTTGAATGCATAGAGAGATTTCTGCAAGAATTGTTACAATGACGCACAGCCATGGAAAAAATCACCAGAATTCTCCAAATCGTTGAAACAAAATTTATACCTGAAGCTTTCGCTGTCGTTCTGGCTGAAACAATGGAGAATCTTGCAGAAATTTACGATATATTTGATAAGGAGTGGGTGCATAAAATGGAAATGAGCGTATAGCATCGTTGGCCAGGAGGCCCCGTCTGAGGAAGTTCGGCCCCCAAGTGCAAGTCTAATTTCAGTCGACGCCACATTGGGCGACTGGCGTGTCGATGATGAGGATGAAATGATGATGAGGACAGACAGCACAACACCCAATCCCCGAGCCGAGAAAATCTCCAAGACCGCAGGGAATCGAACCCAGGCCCGCTTGAATGGGAGGCGAGCACGGTACCACCCAGCTAAGCAGGCGGATGGGAGTGGATGCAGCAAATAATAAAGAGATATCGTAGGCATCTACGAGAATCCAATGCGAGTGTGGACGTTGTTGCTAGATGGGCAGCCCAATAAATCATTCAGTTTCCAAGTAAATGGAACTTCAGTGAATCATTGACTAGGAGACGTTTTTCTAAACTGAAACTAATAAACAATTATCTTCATACTACATCAATATTCCGTAAGCCACCTGACGGCGTGTGGCGTAGGGTACTTATGGTGCTACGAACTGAGTCCCCCTTCCCTGTTGCACTTGCGAGTGGCGCGTGGGAAGAATGATTGTTGGCAAGCCCCTGTATGAGCTCGAATTTTCTCGTTGTATCATTTCGCGATACGTATGTGGTAGTAAGCAATTTGCTGTTCGACTCTTACCAGAAAGTACTCACTCGAAATTTCAGTAGTAAACGTCTCCGTGATGTGCAACACCTCTCTTGTAGCGTCTGCTCGAAAATGGTTCTAATGGCTCTAAGCACTATGGGACTTAACATCTGAGGTCATCAGTCCCCTAGACTTACAACTACTTAAACCTAACTAACCTAAGGACATCACACACATTCATGCCTGAGGCAGGATTCGAATTTGCGACCGTAGCAGCAACATAGTTCCGGACTGAAGCTTCTAGAACCGCTCCGCTACAGCGGCCGGCCTAGCGTCTGCTACTGGAGTTCGTTGAACATCTCTGTAACGCTCTCACGCCAACCAAACGATCCCATGATGAAACGCATCGCTTTTCGTTTCATCTTCTCGAACTCTTCTATCAGTCCCACCTGGTAAGGGTCTCCGATTGATTGTGGGGAGGGCGAGCCAAAGGTTGCGTTTCATTGGCAGGACACTTAGAAGATGCAACAAGTCCACTAAAGAGACAGCTTATACTACACTCGTTCGTCCTCTGTTAGAATATTGTTGCGCGGTGTGGGATCCTTACTAGGTGGGATTGACGGAGGACATCGAAAGGGTGCAAAAAAGGGCAGCTCGTTTTGTATTATCACGTAATAGGGGAGAGAGTGTGGCAGCTATGATACGTGAGTTGGAAGTCATTAAAGCAAAGACGTTTTTCGTCGCGGCGAGATCTATTTACGAAATTTCAGTCACCAACTTTCTCTTCCGAATGCAAAAATATTTTGTTGAGCCCAACCTACGTTGGTAGGAATGATCATCAAAATAAAATAAGAGAAATCAGAGCTCGAAAAGAAAGGTTTAGGTGTTCGTTTTTTCCCGCACGCTGTTCGGGAGTGGAATGGTAGGGAGATAGTATGATTGTGGTTCGATGAACCCTCTGCCAAGCACTTAAATGTGAATTGCAGAGTAATCATGTAGATGTAGATGTAGACCAGTATTCAAGAATCAACCGAACAAGTGCCTTGCAAGTCACTTCTTTCGTGAATGAGTTACATTTCCTTAAGATTCTTGCTGTGAATCTGTCTGGCATCTGCTTTTCCTGCTATCTGTTTTATGTGGACGTTCCACTTAAGGTAGCTTTATATAGTTACTCCTAGATTTTTTACGGTAGATATTGTGTCCAGCAATTTGTCGTCGATAGTGTAGTTGTGCAGTGATAGATTTCTTTTGCAACGTATGCCAACATGTGACGTTTATTGATGTGCAGGGTCAACTGACAGATCCTGCACCATTCATCAATCATCTGTAGGTCATTTTGCAAATCGATGCTATCTCCTGGCTTTGTTAATTTCTTGTAGGTCTTAAAGGGTGCTCGTGGTCGTGTGGTAGCGTTCTCGCTTCCCGCACCCGGGTTCTCGGATTTGATTCCCAGCGGGGTCAGGGATTTTCTCTGCCTCGTGATGACTGGGTGTTGTGTGCTGTCCTTAGGTTAGTTAGGTTTAAGTAGTTCTAAGTTCTAGGGGACTGATGACCATAGATGTTAAGTCCCATAGTGCTCAGAGCCATTTGAACCATCTTAAAGGGCTTCCGACGCTTTCAAGTACATCATTTATACTGGGTGAACATTAATAAAACTGACAAACTGGAGGGACGGATACATGAGTGGAAATGGAGTAAAAGAAAAGCCCTATAAACATGTTCCCGGAAAAGTATCGTTGCCCCGGTAGATGGCGCTGGCGAACGACAGTTCCTCTGACCACGTGCTGTGTGTTCCTTGTGTGTTGCAGGCTGTGTTGATTGACGCAGCGTACTGTAAGCAGCAAAAAAATGGTTCAAATGGGTCTGAGCACTATGGGACTTAACATCTGAGGTCATCAGTCCCCTAGAACTTAGAACTACTTAAACCTAACTAGCCTAAGGACATCACACACATCCATGCCCGAGGCAGGATTCGAACCAGCGACCTTAGCGGTCGCGCGGTTCCAGACTGAAGGGCCTAGAACCGCTACGCCACACCGGCCGGCTGTAATCAGTAGAACGGTCCGGTATTCATATCGCTAACCAGCCGGGATGGTGTTTGCTCTCACGGGCATCAACCACGTCACACAATATTTCAAGTCCTTTTTGGGCGTTTCTGTGATATGGGGTCCTTTCGCACAGGCGAACGTACAGGGAGCCGTCAGGCTGTGCGTACACCAGATTTTAGGACCGGATTCAAAAGGATGTTGAGATGAACTCTAGTACAAGCTCCACTTAGTGATTTTATGCATGACCAGAGCCTCATAGGGTTTATAGTCAGATGGACTGACAGAGTTTTATTTTCAAAGTCATTTAACGCTTATCTCAAGTGCTCTCCTTGCTCTCATTTTCACTCTGTTCAGCGTTTGTTTGTCAGCTGGTTCTGACTTCTCTTGAATGTGTGATGAAGCTCTCTTTGTTTACGTAGCAGTTTTCCAATACAGCTATTAAACCACTGTGGATCTCTCCCATCCCCTAAGACCTTGCTCGGAACATAATTGCCTAAGGCATATGAACAACAACGACTAGCCGGTCTGTCCATTTTATCAATTAAAAGAAAATTTCAGATGAAATACATTTCGATGACGTTATTAAGAATTTCGGTAAAAAAAGGCACGAAAACATGAACTACAGTAATATCAGTAACCACTGTCTCGTACATAAGTTATGAAACTAAGTAATATTATAATTGAACAAGCTTTGTTTCTAAAGGTTTAAAATACAAGGTAATTTTCTTATTCTATTCTTTATTATTTCTTTGCACTCCACCTGATAGTTGCTGTGCTAAATAATGACTCGTATTCTAAGTTTCTCACCTATATATTTAAGTATGTACACTCATCAGCTAGAACATTATGACCACCTACCTAATAGGTGGTATGTCCATCTTTGGTACGGATAACAGCGTGGTGGCATGGACACAATGAGGCCTTGGTAGGTCGCTGGAGAGCGTTTGGCATCACATCTGCACACACGTATCACCTAATCCCTGTAAATTCCGAGGAGGGGGCGTTGAAATCTGACGCCACGTTCAATCACATGCCAGATATGTTCCATCGGGTTTAGATCTGGGGAGTTGGAGGGCACCACATCAACTGGAACTCGCCACTGTGGTCCTCGAACCACTCCATCACACTCCTGGCTTTGTGACATGGCGCATAATCTTGTAGAATGTCACTACCGTCGGGAAACATGATCATCATGAATGGGTATACGTGGTCTGCAACCAGTGTTCGATACTCCTTGGCCGTCATGGTGTCTTGTGCGAACTTCAATGGACCCGTGGATGCCCATGTCCATGTTTCCCAGAGCATAATGGAGCCGCATGAAGAAGGTATCGGGATTCATCAGATCATGCAACGCTCTGCCACTGCGCCAACGTCTAGTGCCAATGGCCACGTGCCCATTTCAGTCGTAGTTGTCTTTGTCATGTTGTTAACATTGGCAAATACATGGATCGTCAGCTGCGGGATCCCATTCTTAGGTGTGTTCGGTGCAATGTGTATTCAGACACACTTGTACTCTGCCCAGCATTAAAGTCTGATGTTAGTTCCGCCACAGTTCACCGCCTGTCCTGTTTTACCAGTGAGGCTGGCCTACGAAGTCCGACATCTGTAATGAGAGGTGGCCGCCCAAACCCACGGCTTCTGGATTTATTTTTTATTTATTTATTTATTGTTCCGTGTTACCAAATTAAGGAGAAGTCTCCATGGTCATGGAACGAGTCAATACATGAAATTATAACACGATAGTAGAAACAGATAAAATGAAATATAAAAAACATATTCAGGCGACAAGTCGTAAGTTTAAATAAAGAAAATTAACAATGTAACACTGGAATTTGCTTAATTTTTTAGCTCTTTCAGGAGCTCCTCGACTGAATAGGAGTGAGCCATGAGGAAACTCTTCAGTTTGGACTTAAAAGAGTTTGGGCTACTGCTAAGATTGTTGAGTTCTTGTGGTAGCTTATTGAAAATGGATGCAGCAGAATACTGCACTCCTTTCTGCACAAGAGTCAAGGAAGTGCATTCCACATGCAGATTTAATTTCTGCCTAGTATTAACTGAGTGAAAGCTGCTAACTCTTGGGAATAGGCTAAAATTGCTAACAACAAACGACATTAAAGAAAATACATACTGTGAGGGCAATGTCAGAATTCCCAGACTATTGAATAGGGGTCGACAAGAGGTTCTCGAACTTACACCACATATAGCTCGAACAGCCCGTTTTTGAGCCAAAAATACCCTTTTTGAATCAGAAGAATTACCCCAAAAAATAATACCATACGACAGAAGCGTATGAAAATATGCGAAGTAGACTACTTTCCGTATTGAACTGTCCCTTATTTCAGATACTGTTCTAATGGTAAATAAAGCAGCATTTAGTTTCTGAACAAGACCCTGGACATGGGCTTTCCACAACAGCTTACTATCTACCTGTACGCCTAGGAACTTGAACTGTTCTGTCTCGCTTATAATATGCCCATTCTGTCTGATCAAAATATCGGTTCTTGTTGAATTGTGAGTTAGAAACTGTAAAAACTGAGTCTTACTATGACTTAGCATCAAATTATTTTCCACAAGCCATGAACTTATTTCATGAACTACATTATTTGATACTGTTTCAATATTACACACAAGATCCTTCACTGCCAAGCTGTTGTCATCAGCAAACAGAAATATTTTTGAATCACCTGTAATACTAGAAGGCATATCATTTATATGAATAAGAAACAGCAGTGGCCCCAGCACCGACCCTTGGGGAATGCCCCACTTAACAGTGCCCTGTTGGGACTGAACATCACTACCACTCTCATTATTGCGGAAAATTACCTTTTTCTTTCTGTTGTTAAAGTAAGAGGCGAACCAATTGTAAGCTACTCCCCTTACTCCATAATGGTCCAACTTCTGCAGTAATATTTTGTGGTCAACACAGTCGAAAGCCTTCGTTAAATCAAAGAAAACACCTAGCGTTCGCAACCTTTTATTTAATCCGTCCAAAACCTCACAGAGAAAAGAGAATATAGCATTTTCCGTTGTTAAACTATTTATAAAACCAAACTGTACATTTTACAGCAAATTATGTGAATTTAAATGCTCCAGTAACCTTGTATATACAACCTTCTCGATAACTTTAGCAAACACCGATGGCATAGAAATAGGTCTAAAATTCTCAACATTATCCCTGTCTCCCTTTTTTATAAAGTGGCTTCACTACCGAGTACTTTAATCGGTCAGGAAACCGACCACTCCTAAAGGAAAAGTCACAGATATGGCTAAGTACTGGGCTAACGTACATAGAACAATACTTCAGTATTCTGCTAGATACCCCGTCATATCCATGAGAGTTCTTGTTCTTTAGTGATTTAATTATTAACTCAATCTCCGTCTTGTCAGTATCATGGAGGAGCATTTCAGGTAACAGTCTCGGAATACTTTTTTCTAAGAGCGCTATATGATTCCCTGTTGGTACTAGGTTTCTATTTAGTTCACCTGCTATGTTCAGAAAGTGATTATTAAATATTGTACATATATGCGACTTATCAGTAACACGGACATTCCCACTACGCACTGATTCTATATCCTCGACCTGTCTCTGCAGACCAGCCACTTCTTTTACGACTGACCATATGGTTTTAATTTTATCCTGAGACTTAGCTATTCTATCTGCATACCACATACTTTTAGCCTTTCTAATAACATTTTTAAGCACCTTACAATACTGTTTGTAATGGGCTGCTGCATTTAGATTTTGCCTGTTTCTAACGTTTTGATATAATTGCCACTTTGTTCTACAAGATATTCTTATCCCTCTAGTCAGCCACCCAGGCTGCCTGTTTGTGCTAGTACCCTGTTTTGAACGTTCTAACGGAAAGCAACTTTGAAAGAGCACGAGAAAAGTCTTGAGAAAAGCATTATATTTATCATCTACTGTATCAGCGCTATAAACATCTTGCCACTCTTGTTCCTTGATAAGGTTTACAAAGGTCTCTACAGCAAGTGGATCAGCTTTCCTAAACAGTTGATAACTATATTTAACATGTGTTGCAGCACAAAAATCTTTTAGAGTTAAAGTTTGTGCATCATGATCTGAAAGTCCATTCACCTTTTTGCTAACAGAATGCCCTTCTAGTAATTAGGAATGAACAAAAATGTTGTCTATGGTTGTTCTACTGTTCCCTTGCACTCTCGTTGGAAAGAATACGGTTTGCATAAGATTATATGAATTAAGGAAGTCTACCAGCATCCTTTTCCTTGCACAATCACTTATACAATTAATGTTGAAGTCACCACATATAACTAACTTTTTGTATTTCCTATAAAGTGAACCAAGAACCTCCTCTAGCTTTAACAAAAATGTTGTGAAATCGGAGTCTGGGGATCTATAAATAACAACAGTTAGAAGTTTAGCTCCATTAAATTTAACTCCATTAAATTTAACCACACGTGCACAACATTCAAACACCTTTTCAGTGCAGTACTTTGAAACAAAGGTTTCGCTTTGGTTTCGTCCATGTTGAAGACACTCAACACAGCACTCCTGGAACACCCGACAAGGCGTGCAGTTTCCGATACGCCTGAGCGGAGCCTCCGGGCCATCACAGTCTGCCCTCGGTCAGATTCAGATGATCGCGTGCCTTCCCCATTGTACACCCGGACAGCACGCGCGCTGCTACTGCATGCACCGTGCATGCGTCTGACTAGCAGTCATGCCTCGGCAGGTGACGCTGCTATCGCCTGGACGGGTTTATAGTAGGTCGCTGGTCATAATGTTCTGGCTGATCAGTGTATATTACGATTACTAGAGCCTAGAGCACACATCTTATAAATAGTTAATTCTTTTGTTGATCATTACATTCATAATATTCCGTGTTCACAAAATGTACATTGCAAATACATCAGTTTCTAAGCAGATCAGGGGCCTCATTTAGTTCTGCAACACCGGTGCGTCGGATCATTACAATGTTTTTAATAATGAATTATTGCCGTGGTTTTTACCAACAGCTCCATTGACCTGAACGTAAACACCCGCGGCTCCTTTCACACATGACATACGACTCAAAGTGTGGAGTGAATAACCATAAGTTTCGAAACAAATGAATAATAGTATTTATTTCTTCAGCTGATGACATAACGCATTTTAATCAGCTTTTAATTATTCTTCTAACGAAATCAGTGGGAAGGATAAGCTTGCTTCTTTTTCATCAGTTTTTCAAATCTCGGCACAAGACTGGAAACTGCGACTGGCATCTCTTGCCTCACATTTATTCACATCTATATTTCGTGTTGATGACTGCCAGTGCTGAAAAACCTACCTCGTAAATAGGATGTTACAAAAGGTATCAAAACTCGTAGGACCTTGTTATCTACTTACGGCTGCTCCTGCTTCACCAAGCTCCAAATCTCGAGCAGTAATGAGGAAACGAACTTCGATTTCAATGTGGATTATATCAGTATCGATAAATTGATGTTCTTCAGTGGTAAGTGTTGAATAGAAGTTCTGTACTGAAAGAATCTTTGATCAAGTTTTGTTGATTAACTTGTACTAGAAAGCACTTTGGAAAGTAATAATTGAGTCCAGTTAAATGATCCACACGGACCTTAATTCTTCACTCAGAAGATTCATTGTCTGCTAAACCTGTGTGAAGGGCAGAGTAAACGTAGTGAATATCTTTATCATTCAACTTTTTCTTCCACAGGAGTAGTTTGTTTCTGAAAGCTGAAATTTTGTCTGACAGTTGAAGAATATTAGTCTCATTATCGTGGAGGGATATACTTAATGTACTGAGTTTTTCAAAGATGTCATAACGCTACACCAGATTCACTGTCTACGAACTACCTTTGAGACTGGACGCAATGAGTTAATGTTAGTCAAGAATGCCTTTAAGGCGACAAAGGCGTCATTATCAATACCTCAGTGAGTTTGAACGAGGTCGTGTAATAAGGCTATGAGAAGCTGGATGTTGCTTCTGCGTTATTACAGAAAGAGACTTGGCAGGAATATAGACAGTGTGCATGAATGCTGGCAGCGGTGGTCACGAGAATGAACGGTCGCAAGAAGACCGGGCTCCAGATGGCCACGTGGCACTATGGAGAGGGTTGACCATCGTGTTCAGCGTATCGCTTTGTCGCTTCCTACTGCATTTGCAGCAGCAATGTTAACAAGAGTCGGCACCACACTGTTACAAATCGGATACATCAAGGACAGTTCCGAGCCAGACGCCCTGTAGCGTGTATTCTACTGACCCCAAACCATCACCATTTGGGACTTAAGTGGTGTCATGCGAGAGCTCATTGGGGATAATGGTGGAGGTCTGTTGAGTTTTCTTATGAAATCTGATTCTGTTTGGGTCAGTGGTAGCCTTGTGTTGCAGAGGAGGAGGCCAGTTGAGGACCTGAACTCAACCTGTCTGTGTGCTACACACACTGGACCTACACCTGGAGTTATGGTCTGGGGTGCAATTTCGTATGAAAGCAGGAGCACTTTCGTGGTTATCCCACGCACCCTGACTGCAAATCTGTACTTCAATATGGGGATTCGACCTGTTGTGCTATCATTCACGAACAGCATTATAGGAGGTGTTTTCCAACAGGACAACGCTCGTCCACATACCGCTGTTGTAACCTAACATCTCTATTGAGTGTCATGTTGCCTTGGCCTGCTCGATCACCAGATCTGTCTCCAATCGTGCACATATGGGACATGTCATCGTATACAACTCTAGCCTCATCCACAAACAGCGTTAACTGTCTCTGATTTGACCGACTAAATTCAACAGGCATATAACTCCGTACCACGAACTGACATCCGGCACCTGTAAAACACAGTGCATGAGCGTTTGCGTGCTCGCATTCAACATTCTGGTGGTTGCGCCGGTTATTAATAGGCCAGCATTTCACATTTGCAATGGCTTATCTTACGATTACATTAACCTGTGATCTTTCAATGTTAATCATTTAAATATGTCGCCCAGACAAATGTATTCCCGAAATTTCGTCAGTCTACATTAGTTATTTTTTGGAGCTGCGATTTTTTCCGTCAGTGTAAATCAGTAAGGAGTCGTAATTTTGCTGGACAAGAATATATGATCTTTTTGGGTTCAATAGAACTGTAGTGCGTACGTTATGGTTTACAAAAGATAACACAGCCTTCGCAGTGTTGCGAGGCGAGTCAGCCTGGCGGGGTGTGGAAACACTTGACACAGCAGCACCCAAGATTTAAATGCCCTAAGCCTTTCCAAACCAGCGGCCATAGAAATGTTTATTGTACGTGCTGCAAGGCACAGCAAAGCCCAAAGAAGCACAGCTCAGAAGCATCTAAATACCTAGCCATTTATACTAAAGTCACCTCTGTTAGTATAACAGCTCTGTCACCACGGAGCTGTGTCGCTTGGCCGCCATCTGGAATCCTGTTCGTGAACCACAGTCCGACGCTGTATCAGGTCACTCTACCCTGAGACCACGGGACCTGGTGCTACCGCTAAAACTGGACATCACCGGCCTTGGGAAGCAACTCGCCAGCCGTCGACTAGGGGCAGTGGGGCACTACCATTACGTCTCTGGCATGCTCCTCTATGGACAGCATGGGGTGCGTGAGCTATGCCACAACGCACAAGATCACATGGTGCGGGCTTTAATGAAGCAATTGGAATTAGATGCTGTTTAGCTGGTGCTGCGGGTCGTCTTCCCCCTCCCATCAAACCATCTCCAATAGACTGCTCACACTGGTGTCGGGGTACTGGCGTCGCCTTTTTAGCACATCTGAACCTATAGCCTACATTATGGTGACTCAATAAATTTAACTGCTGTTGTCAAAGTGTCTTTTTCATGGAAAAGAAGCTAGACTACATTTCTTTTGTTAGGTGAAATTTGTTAAAAATAAGGTGCTGGTGGATTTGTCAGACTTTAGAGGTAATGGGGGGACAGGATTGGATAGTACCCACTAGATGTGTGTAGTGCAACTTGGAAGGTCATTCAACAACGCGTACAGGATCAGCAACAGTAGAGAGGTACTCTCAAGAGTTGTGAACCCCTTGGGGGGGCATGACTATCTTGAAAACACCACCTTGTTCACGGCCTTAGATATAATTTGAAATTAATTTAAGGTATAAGTCATTTTGCCACCTACAGCTGTTCAGAATTTTTAGGATACACATTTCTTTATTTCATCATTTACTTGAGCAGTATATGCTTATGTCAGAATGTGATCTTTGTCAAGTGCTTTAAAATCAAAGCTCCATCTGTGTTTCACAGTCATTGAAACAATACGGAAGTAGAATCGAAACTCTCCCATACATATGATACACACCGAGCACTGGTTGGCGCACTGGACTCGCATTCGGTAGGATGACGGCCCAAACTCGCGTCCGGCCATCTTGATTTAGGTTTTCCGTAATTTCCCTAAATCTCTTCAAGCAAATTCGTTTCAGGCAAATGCCGGGATGGCTCCTTTGAAAGGGCACGGCCGATTTCCTTCCCAATCCTTCCCTAACCCGAGCTTGCGCTCCGTCTCTAATGACCTCGCTGTCGACGGGACGTTAAACACTAACCACCACCACCACCTTCAAGCAAATTCCGGGATAGTTCCTTTGAATGGGCACGGCCGACTTCCTTCGCCATCCTTCCCTAATCCGATGGGACCGATGACCTTGCTGTTTGATCCCGTTCCGCCAAAGCAACCAAACAACCAACATGTGCTGCATAACCGCTTTATACGTTGAAGCGACATCAGAACAAGTTGACCATTTCTTCACTGATAACATGGGGTGTGCCTGCACCTGTTCTGATGCTGTCTTCAGTTGTATAGCGTGTGATGCAGCACGTATGTAATTTTGTTCCCTCTCCCATGTTGTTTCAACTGCTGTCAGGTGAAAGTGTAGCTTAGATTTTTGAAGCCCTGCATAATGCCCGCACGCAAAAGCATCCGATGGTGTACAACTTAAAATACTATGACCTGCGTACGTAGCGCAAGCGTAGTTGTAGCAGATTTGCATTCGAAACTCAAAATGAAGTTGCCTGACTATTTTGATATCAATGTAACACTTCGTTTTCGAAGAATCTTATTGCGACTTCGTCTAAAAATTTTAAAAAAGAATAGTAACGCAATGGATTTTATGTTTACCAAGCAAAAATTCCAGTTCAAACCTTGCGCAGTATTAGCGCTGTTGTTTTGTGAGTTGTTAGGTGATCTAGATATGTGACAATAGAACGTCGCATCAACATGCATTAATCTTTGGATACACATTAATTATTTTTAAATAAATTCAAATTTTTGTTTTAAGATTCGTTGTCACCGTGATCACTTTCCAGGTCATTAAGTATCGTACTTTTCACTGACAGACAACTTACAGTTCCTTACCTTTCAGAAATATCAAAATAATCTGTCATAAGTTCACTTCGTCGTAATACCTAAAGACCAGAGATCAGTCAACTGTGATAGCTTTACCTCGTACTTGCATTTAAGTTTTAATTTTGGATAGTGAGTACTTTTTGAGTTATTTTCCACCCCGATAGCTGAGTGGTCAGCGTGAAGGATTGCCGTCCTGCGGGCCCGGGATCGATTCCCGGCTTGGTGGGGGATTTTCTCCGCTCAGGGAGTGGGTGTTGCGATGTCTTCATAATCATTTCATCCCCATCCGGCGTGCAGGTCGCCCTATGTGGCGTCGTACCAAGGCGGCCGAACCTGCCCCGCAAGGGGCCTCCCGGCCAATGACGCCAAACGCTCATTTCCATTTTTTTAATTATTTACCCATAGACATAGTGCAAAACAATTTCAAGAAAAACATCTTTAATAAAATGCGCTACACGAACGCATTTTTATTTTCGACACTTGAAATTCATTTATTACAGATCGCAATGTACAAGTCATTGCCGGGCAATACAAATTTAAGTTACTCAGCATGTACGTGCAAGCAGCCATGCCCAAAACAGAACTGTTAGAAAGTTATCATTAATATGTTTTCTTTTAGTATGCCATTAACAGAGAACGGAGTTCTTGGCAAAGCTTCACTTATCTTCTCGCGAGGATCCGCTGTCGGCTCGGAGATAATGCGATCCAGCAACTTGACGACTTTGCACCATGCCCAAAAGATCCGTCAGTATAAACAAAGTCTCCAAGTCGAGCTTGAAAGAAATGGAAGACACCGACAAACGTTTTGAAAGCTTTTGTGAATACAAGTTATAAAATAAAATTTATCAACATGCTAAGAAATAGAAGGTGCGCCTGCAAAGCTCTGCGAATGGTTCAGAAAATATAGGAAAGAAGAGTTACAAACAAAATACCGTCACTGGCCTTCAAAGTAATCGCTGTTAGTATCAGGACACTTCTGACAGGGGCTGTAAAGGTACTAGGAACTGTTAGCAAACGCTTCGTGTGCAATCAGTGGAAGCACCATGGCCACGCATTGTTGGATATCCGCATCATTGCAGGAGATGAGACGCGGCGCTGCCTTTACGATCCGGAGACTGTAACCTCCCCTTTCCTAATCGGACTATTGGACTGCGATATAACTGACCGTGATCGCGTATGCCAAATGAAATTTTACAGTGAGTAAGGCTGTTGCTGCCGAAGGAAAATACTACCCGTTAGTAGGAGGAAAGTGTACAACAGACCCTTCTGAAGGAAGAATCTATTCTAAACCAAATCTAAATACTGATTATAATTTGAAATAGTTGGAAATTTAGTGCATTCGTCACGAACCATACAGGGGGGAAAGGAGTACCACGTAATACTTAATACAAAGGAAATACTGATAAGCAAAAAAAGGATAATTAAACTGTCGCCAGCCTACTAGGGCAATGAATGTCCAAAATCCTAAGAAAGATAACGGCAAAGAAAATTAAGCAAATAATCACTGGCGTGGCAACAGAACTTTGTCACGCTTTTCCAAAACACAACAGTCCATGAGAAAGTAGATGAATCAAAAAGCACTGCGTTTGCTGTTGCTTATTCTGAAATACTAAATTTTGAAAGTAATGTTAAAAGATTGTGCACTCTTAATTTGTGCTGTATCTTTAGATATTAGTTTTGCCAGCGAAATTTTACGTTACTTTATGTGATTGAAGTTGATAATCAAAATTGTAATTAGTTAAGCCTCTGTTGCGGAATTCAAGACTGAACAATTGCTGAAGCAACAAAATTTAGACTGAAACTGGTCATTAGCAAACAAACAAAACTGGAAGAAAGTAGTAACTCAGTTTTCGTATTTTTACGACACTTGGTGACTGCATGGAGCAGACGACACTCGGTGATTGCATGGCAAGGAGAGCGACCCTACCTGGTAATAATGTCTGAAGACAATGACAACACAGGTGCTTTACAAGCTTTAACTATACACCTCAAAAAAGTTTTGCATCACCTCAGTTCCGAGAGTTCCGGAAACTGTACAGAAAATTAGAATAGAGATCAACATAAACATCGTTTCCACCTTTTTTATTGTTCATGAAAACCACACATTCATGTTGTACCACCATACAGCGAGACCTTCAGAGGTGGTGGTCCAGGTTGCTGTACACACCGGTACCTCTAATACCCAGTAGCACGTCCTCTTGCATTGATGCATGGCTTTATTCGTCGTGGCATACTACCCATAAGTACCTCTAATACCCAGTAGCACGTCCTCTTGCATTGATGCATGGCTTTATTCGTCGTGGCATACTATCCATAAGTTCATCAAGGCACTGTTGGTCCAGATTGTCTCACTCCTCAACGGCGATTCGGCGTAGATCCCTCAGAGTGTGTTGGTTCACGTCATCCATAAACAACCCTTTGCAATCTATCCCAGGCATGTCCGAAAGTTTCATGTCTTGAGAACATGCTGGCCACTCAAGTCGAGCGATGTCGTTATCCTGAAGGAAGTCATTCACAAGATGTGCACGATGGGGACGGCAATTGTCGTCCATGAAGACGAATGCCTCGCGAGTATGCTGCCCATATGATTGCACTATCGGTTGTAGGATGGCATTAACGTATCGTACAGCCATTACGGTGCCTTCCATGACCACCAGCGGCGTACGCCGGCCCCCCACAATGCCACCCCAAAACATCAGGGAACCTCCACCTTGCTGCACTCGCTGGACAGCGTGTCCAAGGCGTTCAGCCTGACTGGGTAGCCTCCAGACACGTTTCCGACGATTGTCTGGTTGAAGGCATATGCAACACTCATCGGTGAAGAGAACGTGATGCAAATCCTGAGCGGTCCATTCGGCATGTTGTTGGGCCCATCTGTATCGCGCTGCATGGTGTCGTGGTTGCAAAAATGGACCTCACCATGGACGTTGGGAGTGAAACTGCGCATCATGCAGCGTATTGCACACAGTTTGAGTCGTAACACGGCGTCCTGTGGCTGCGCGAAAAGCATTATTCAACATGGTGGCGTTACTGTCAGGGTTCCTCCGAGCCGTAATCCATAAGTAGCGGTCATACACTGCAGTAGTAGCCCTTGGGCGGCCTGAGCGAGGCATCTCATCCACAATTCGTGTCTCTCTGTACCTCCTCCATGTCCAAACAACATTGCTTTGGTTCACTCTGAGACACCTGGACACTTCCCTTGTAGAGAGCCCTTCCTGGCACAAAGTAACAATGCAGATGCAATCGAACTGTGGTATTGACCGTCTAGGCATGGTTAAACTACAGAGAATATGAACCGTGTACTTCCTTCCTGATGGAATGTATGGAGCTGATCGGCTGTCGGACCCCCTCCGTCTAATAGGCGCTGCTCTTGCATAGTTGTTTACATCTTTGGGCAGGTTTAGTGACATCTCTGAAGAGTCAAAGGGATGATGTCTGTGATAAAATATCCACAGTCAACGTCTGTCTTCAGGAGTTCTGGGAACCTGGTTGATGCAAAACTTTTTTTGATGTTGTACTTCAGGTTATTATTCATGTAAGTTAGTCGAAAATTGTGAAAGAAATGCTACTGGATAATGCCTCTACACTATTAGTTATACTTTATCACTTAACAGTCTTACAATGTTGTAGCTGTGCGGACGGCGAAGAATGTAGCCGACAACAACGCTGAGCTGCTAGTGTTGCTGCTGCTGGTTGAGAACCACGAGTCGTCTCCAGAGCCACGGATAATTGTGGCACAGGCAATAGTTAGAGCTGGCCGCTGTGGCCGAGCGGCTCTAGCCGCTTCACTCCGGAACAACGCGGTTGCTACGGTCGCAGGTTCGAATCCTGCCTCGGGCATGGATGTGTGTGATGTCATTAGGTTGGTTAGGTTTAAGTGGTTCTAAATCTAGGGTACTGATGACCTCAGATGTTAAGTGCCATAGTGCTTAGCGCCATTTGAACCAGTAGTTAGAATTGCAGTTTTCCCACGCCTGTTCACACCTACCTTGCCCTTAGTACTCGCGGGTTAACGAAGTAAGTGCGGCTACACTGGCGCCATCATAGCTACATACCCCGTCTGCGGGAGAGCAAAACAAACACATCGGCACACTTTCATGACCCAAGATGCTCTGCTTCCTCTCTGTCCGCAGAGTGGCAGACTCTCCATCTGCAAAGATAAACAAGGCGCAGCTACTGCCACTTCGTTGTTGCTCTCGATACATTAAAATAAAGTTCCCTTGGCTATTACCCAGCAATTTATAATATTTACATTATAATTACATTCAAATATATGCGTTCACAAATAAATACACTATTACATCGATTACATATTAAATATAGTTTCTGTAATAAAGCGCACAGAATCAGAAGTACAGTACAAGTTATCAATGGATATTAAACGGCGACAAATTTTGGGTGGTGCAGAAGGTACTTACCTGCATTTTCGGTGTTACAAGACCAAGCGACAGTCAATGGCATGGTGTTCATCGTCTTCCCCAGCTCCCACAGATAGAAATCCATGATGGATCAAGCCTTTGCTATCGGAAATGGCGATCAAGATCGCTTTGGTGTTGAATTTTGTCAGCCGACTTCTTTTTTGGATGAGGTGATTACTTTGAAGGACAGTAAAGGTAGTTTGTTTATAACTCTTGCTTCGTTTGTTTTCTGAGAACATTCACCGAAATTTCCAGACTCACCTTGTAGATTATATAACATACTTAATATATCATGTTGTTATTGTTGTTGTGCTCTTCAGTCCTGAGACTGATTTGATGCAGCTCTCCATGCTACTCTATCCTGTGCAAGCTTCTTCATCTCCCAGTACCTACTGCAGCCTACATCCTTCTGAATCTGCTTAGTGTATTCATCTCTTGGTCTCCCTCTACGACTTTTACCCTCCACGCTGCCCTCCAGTACTAAATTGGTGACCCATTGATGCCTCAGAACATGTCCTACCAACCGATGCCTTCTTCTAGTCAAGTTGTGCCACAAACTCGTCTTCTCCCCAATTCTATTCAATACCTCCTCATTAGTTATGTGATCTACCCATCTAATCTTCATGGAAGCGGTAAAACTCATTGTTTTGCAGCTTCAGACGCTATATCACTACGTCGCCTCCTCGCTAGATTCGCGATACACACTGAGAAGCCCAAACATTATGACGACTGCCCAACGCGCTGGATGCCGCCTGGTGGCGTTGCGGGCACGTGACGCGGAACAAAAGCATTTAAGCGGAGCAGCCACGGACGGGGGATCGCCCTAGCGAACATATGGGCTGCAAATGGGAAAATCCATTGAGATAAGCGACTTTGACAATGGGCAGATTATCATTACGCAGAGCCTGTGAATGAGTATTTCGAAAATGGCGAATCTGGTCGAATGTTTGCGTGCTACTGTCGTGAGCATCTATGGAAAGAGGAAGAACTACCATGAACTACCACTAGGCGCCAAATGGTTGGGTGACCACGAGTCTTCACAGAACCTGGGGTTCGGAGGCTTGTCTGCTCTGTAAAGCAGGATAGATGGTGATTTGTGGTATTTATACCGAAAGAGCACAAAGTTAGTGCACACACAAATGTTTCGAAGCACACCATTCACAGTAAATTGTTAAACATGGATCTCCGACAAGACCACCCCTACGTATTTACATGATGACCCTGCGACATCGTCAGTTGCGATTGCAGTTTGGCACGGTCGATCAATGGAAACCTGCCGGCTCTTCGGGTGAATCATATTTTTGCTACAAGAGGTCGCTGATCGTCTCCACGAACGTCCTCATCGAGGTGAACGGCGGCTCGAAACGTGCAGCGCACCACGGACGCAGGGTGGTGGGAGCAGTATTATGCTACGAAGACATTCTCCTGCGCTTGTATGGTACCTGTGGTAGCAATCGAAGACACGCTGACAGCTGCGAACCACTTGTATCCCTTCATACTTGATGTCTGCACTATGCACTGTCTTGCACTTTAATGTTTTTAAAGATTAAATTTGTCAATAAGTTCCTCACATATTACTTCAGCACATGTTTATTTATTAATAGTTATGCGCAGAATCATACTATATCATCTTAACTCCTTGACAGTTTAAAGTTAGTACACATTTCACGTAACTAGTTTCCATTTTAGCCAACGGCCTTCCCTGCAGTGATAACACCGGTTCCCGTCAGATCACCGAAATTAAGCGCTGTTGGGCTGGGCTAGCACTTGGATGGGTGACCTCCGGTCTGCCGAGCGCTGTTGGCAAGCGGGGAGCACTCAGCCTTTGTGAGGCAAACTGAGGAGCTACTGCCGGCCAGATTGGCCGAGCGGTTCTAGGCGCTACAGTCTGGAACCGCGAGACTGCTACGGTCACAGGTTCGAATCCTGCCTCGGGCATGGATGTGTGTGATGTCATTAGGTTAGTTAGGTTTAAGTAGTTCTAAGTTCTAGGGGACTGATGACATCAGAAGTTAAGTCCCATAGTGATCAGAGCCATTTGAACCATTTGAGGAGCTACTTGATTGAGAAGTAGCGGCTTCGGTCTTGGAAACTGACCTACTGCCGGGAGAGCAGTGTGGTGGAAACGTGCCATTCCATATCCGCGTCCAGTGACGCCTATGGTTGAGGATGACACGGCGGTCGGTCGGTACCGTTGGGCCTTCATGGCATGTTCTGGAGGAGTTTAGTTCAAATGGTTCAAATGGTTCTGAGCACTATGGGACTTAACTACTGAGGTCATCAGTCCCCTAGAACTTAGTACTACTTAATCCTAACTAACCTAAGGACAACACACACATCCATGCCTGAGGCAGGATTCGAAGCTGCGACCGGAGCGGTCGCGCGGTTCCAGACTGTAGCGCCTAGAACCGCTCGGCCACTCCGGCCGGCGAGGAGTTTAGTCTTTAGTTTCTGTTTTGAGGTACCTATCACACCTGCTCTGTTATAAATCACCACTTATGACAGCACAATGTTTTATTTGCCTTTCTATGGCCATATTGCCATATTCTACTTTTAACCGACTCATTAGGACAAAGTTCTTTCATAATTAGATACCATTACCTTAATCCTATTCC
Organism: Schistocerca serialis cubense; assembly: GCF_023864345.2. Classification (NCBI taxonomy): domain Eukaryota; kingdom Metazoa; phylum Arthropoda; class Insecta; order Orthoptera; family Acrididae; genus Schistocerca; species Schistocerca serialis. The sequence continues at coordinate 893,698,087 of NC_064640.1, forward strand.
AATACTACTACGTGTCTTTTTAGAATATTAGAACATGATTGAGATTACGTGTTACATTCAAGGGTGGACGAAAGCATAGAAACACCGAAAATACAACACATTACCATGTGTACGATGTAGGAAACCCGCTGCTATTCAAAACAACTTGCAGTCGTCTTAGATTGGATAAATATAGGTCCTGTATGGTTTTCAAAGGGATCTTATACCATTATTTCTGCAAAATATTGGAACGTTCAAGTAACAATGATGGTGGTGGATAGTGATCACGTGCACTTCTCTCCAAACTAGACCACAAAAGCTCAATATTTTTGAGATTTGGTGAGTGTGGTGGCCAGAGAATGAGCAACAATTCATCCTCGTGCTGCCCAAAACAGTCCTGGACGGTGCAAACTGTGTGAATAGTGGACCCGTCGTCCTGGAACACAGCATCACCATGGGGGAACAAACGTTGTACCGTGTGTAACGAGAATTATACGTATAAGAATTTTTTTCTTTATGGATTTAGATAAATTAATAATAGCAATGTGTTGAATTTCTTTTTCGATTCTTTTCGTGTCATGTTAAAGAAACTGTGAGTAACTTTTGAAACGAATATTATTTATGTTAGATTTCAAATAATGTGGTAATCAAAGGAAAGTGTATTTAATGTTAAAACTATTGTAAGATGTGAAAATTGTAATTTATACACTTGGTCCATACGTAGGTAATGCATTAGGATATGTGTAGTAGAAAACCTGTGGTGAATACCCTACCTGTAGGGGAGCGGGAAAGGGTGGAGGCAGGCGAGGCGGGAAAACGCACACAGGGCGCGGTTCGGCACAACGGGCTCAGTAACACAGTCGGAGGCGAGCAACAGTCGGAAGTACACGTACTGTACCGAGGAGGCTACCCAGGAAAAGTGGATTCCATTGAGCCTCGGATGAACCGATTCCGACGACTACTTGGCATGGCTATATTCTGAGGCACAAAATTGGAAAGATTACGACGCTAAGAAGATGGAAAGTGCCGATGTTGTGTGAGCCTTAGCCGTGCTTACATGTGTGCCGTGCTGCCCGCTATCTCGCTGCCCGCCAACCGCCGCACCGACTTGCACAGGTCAAACATTTATTTCATCTTTAGAAGTGTATCTGTGTGGACCAGTGTCGAAACTGTTTCTAATGGTTCAATAACGTGACTTTCACCAGAATTGCTTTAGCCATGACTTATCCTGATCACTGACCTAGACAGGATCCTTACCTCGTATTGTGCAATCCGAGTATCCTAAACTGAAAGTTTAATATTTGTGTTAATGAAAATTATCAGCAGATTAATCTATGCCATAAAGGAATCTATAGTTCTGTGTGCTGTTGCAAATATTGGTAAAGAACAAAAGAGTTTTTGTTGGATTGAGTTAGCGATGTTATTTAATTAATTTGAGACAGAAATAATGACAGTTAAATTATTCAGAAGTAAGACAAAAGAGTAGTTATCCAGAGATTGATAATTTTGTGTGTTAATTTGCCTTCAGTACTAGATAGTTTCAGAATAACGACTACAACAGTTTCAGGGCCTCCCCCGTTTGCTCTTGTTCATTCGTTCAAACCTTGATGTGTACTGATCAAATTTGACCAGTAAAGCTAAATTCTATATTAATCCTGAATGTATTAGAGTTTTTCCATTATTCATAATGATATTGTGTGTGTACTTTTAAGATTGTCGACGCTAGGGCAATCTATGCCCGATTTCAGTCTGCTCAACATACAAAATGCAGTTCGTAGTAATCATTACTGTGTGGTGTTGTGTAAATGTAGCTCGTCCAAATTAGTACCAAAAAGATAAAACTTTAGTTCAGTGGATTTTTCGGGTTCCAAACTTTGCCATATAACGCATCATTACTACGTGTTACTATGCTTGTACATGCACCCACCTGTACAAGGAAAAACTCACTAATTGCCTAAGTAGGCTGGCGACCGAATTGTTAGTTATAGGTAGCATCTACTGTGTGTACTTCTTGTCCATGCGAAAGAATAATTATACTGTACATTTGCTTGATGCATCACTGTAGTTATTGACTGAGTATAAGTCCGATCTTGCTTCTATTAGGTACACACGGTCAACTTTTGTACTAAAATCCTTGTTCATAAGGTGAAGCCCGTGAACTTATTACAGTACAGGCTTTATATAGCTAACCTACGTCCGAGTAGGGCGGTAGTGTTACAAGTGGCTTCCCGGTGACAGGACATCCATCTGTTGTCGGTTACAAATTAATGTAAATACCGAACAGTGGATGTTCAGTGGCACGAATAGCAATAAAGTTCAGTAAAAGAAACTGCAGTGTGAGTCAAGTATAATAGTGTGGTATAGTTGGCATTTAGTATGGACAGAAACGTAGAGGGGGTAGATGCGCCGAGCGAAATGGAGAATGCGGCTGGTAGTAGCCGGAGTTTACGCGGCCAGATAACAGATGGCGTTAGCGAAAGACAGTTGGCGTACATACAATACCACGAACATGTCAATGAACAGATTGAAAGGTTGAGATCGCCTCGGACACAGCAAGGAAAAAACAAGAAGTAGAAGGTAACTTTGTAGATGATAGTGGTTATGTGAATGAGTCCACTGACATGTTTGATTCTCCACAGATAAAGAAAGAACCGAAAGAAACTTTTGAAGTAGGATCGGAAAACACCGATTCCGTAGAACAAAACAGTGTGAAAATTTTAAGCATAAACGATTTATTTGAACAATTAACCAAACAAATTTCAGGACAGAGTGAGCAGATCAAAACACAGAATGATCAGCTTAAAACACATGTTGATCAGCAGCTCACAACACAGAATGAGCAGCTCAAAACACACGTTGACGAGCAACTCAAAACACAGAACGAGCAGCTCAAAACACACGTTGCAGAGCAGCTCAAAACACAGAGTGATCAGATTAAAGCACAGGTCGAAGGACAGGGAATTAAAATTAGTAAACAAATAGAACAGGTAGAACGAAAAGTGGGTAATTTAAGTTCTGTGGTAAATACTCTGAAATTTGAAATTGATACCATTAACAAAAATATGGATACTATGCAGGAGGAAATTGGTAACATTAATAGTAGATTTGATGTTGAAATTTTCAACATCCAAGAGAAAGTAGAACCTCTGGTTGAAACTAAGGTAGACGAAAAAGTTTTCGGTCTTAAAACTGAGATCGTGAACGAATGTCAACACGGGATATCACAATTGAAAAAGGTAGTTTTAGACACTGAAAGGGATTTAAGTAAAAAAGTAACCGGATGTGTTCACAATTGTGAACAAAATACTACGAAAATTCAAGGCAGAATTTTCGATCTGGAGAGCAAAATTAAAGATAGGCCTGGTGTTGTCTGTAATGGCACACCAATTACGAAGCTATTAGAAGGCGAGGAACGCTTCGATCCAGCCAAGAAACATAACGGGTGGCATCCGTTAGATTTTATCAAAAATTGCGAGAGAGTATTTCCTGAGCACTTATCTGATCAGGAAAAGATAAACGTTGTAATTAGCGCCTTAGCGGGTGATGCTAAGCGCTGGGGAATAAATTTAAATACCGAACGAATGACGTTCGAGGAATTTAGGCAGAGATTTACGGAAGAATATTGGTCTGAACAAAAGCAGGACCATTTATGGCGCGAGTTTATCATGGCCAAACAATATGATAACAGGGGCAGGAATTCTTTGAAAGATTTCTGCGAGCATTGGTACCGAAAATTGACGCATTTAAAAAGTCGAAGATCAGATTCAGAAATTATCTGGGAGTTATATAAAAAGCTTCCAGAAGATTCAAAGAGGTATGTAGGAAGCAATCATCGCAGCTTCCAAGCATTTCTAGAAAGGGTCGAAGATGAAGACCATTGGCGCGAAAGTCGTGCCAATTATCAAAATTTTGGTAACCGTAATAACCGACACAATGACGAACGAAACGACGGCGATGGATTTCGCGTCAATGTAATACAGAGAGGAAGAGGCAGAGGAAGAGGCAGAGGAAATAATCCAGGTCGCGGTAGAGGGTATACCGCGCAAAACAATAACGACGCGGGAAACTAATTTCCGCGAACGTTGTGGGCCAAACGGAAGCGGACAATACATACCGGCCCCGATTCAAGAAAAGATACCGGACCGACCGTAATGTAATGAGACAGGCTAGGGACAGTCATGGAACGCCGCGACGTGTTGTGGCGAAACAAGCGTCAGGTGCGAGCCAGAATGAATCATCGCTGCCGCACAGAGCGCTACATGTTAACAGGCGAGTGGAGCATCAGATGGCAACGGCCCAGCCTAGCAGAACATCTGTTCGGAAAGAAGCCGCTAGCAATACGGCAGCAGTAAGTACGAACGTAGCCGTAAGAGCTGAGGAAAATTTTACGAGTGGTAATTCCGTGGCAAAGGAAACAATAAATGAAACTGTGAATACACGGAGAGGTGCGGTTAGCAGTGTTTGCAATGAGATAAAAGGCGATAATGAATTAGCAGAAGTTACTGATTGGCGTGTGCAGATCGATGATCTGTACAAGGGCCTAAAGCAATGTGAGTGGGAGGATTTTAAAAGGGAGTATGAGGCGGAGAGATTAGTTGGTGGGAAGAGAGATAGTAGGGACGTCCATAAAGTGACGTGGCCCAAAATTGAAGAGGGGAGAATAAATAGCGCCGCGCAAAGTACGCGTGCCGCCAATAGGATGAAGGTTAATGATAGGAAGGATTTGGAGGATGAAATCCTCAGCATTGACGAAGAAATAACTCCTGCTAACAGTCCGCCAATAGTACAAGCTGCTACCGAGAGGCACCGTGTAGAAGGGGTAGATGATTACCTGAAAGTAATTAAAGTCCACGAGAATTACACCGAATATGAAGTCACAGTGGATGTGAATAAAACTGAGGATGAGGCCGTTTTGCCAAAAGAGGAGATTGAATTGAAATCCAAGCCTGACGACAATACAGAGGAAGGACTTAGTGCCTGTATCAGAAAAGCTTTTATGTTAGAACCTGAAAGCGATCCGGAATGGTCGGATTCCGACGATAGTTCGGATGATGAAAGATACATAAATATAGACGAAAATGAATGTACTAACGCTCCTTATTGTGCAAAAGTAGCGTGCTTAAGTGAATCTGATGTTGAGGAAGAGTGTAGTGATGACTCTAGTGAAGATGAATTTTCAGGTGTAAAGGAAAATGAATATACTTTTACTGAAAGAGGGTATGAGAAAATCAGTGGAAATAAAGGGGATGCAGTTAAGTACGATATTGTACCTAACGATGACGACGTATCAAAGCAAAATCCAGACGTTGAGACCGAACAAAGAAAGAAAGAGCCACCTGACGACTCTGTGTTTATTTTGCGAAGAGTTCAAGTAAGCAAAGACTTTGAACTCCAGAAGCCTAAGAAGCCACCAGACTTAAGTGACTGTTTTATGAACCAGAAAAGACTGCCTTGTTAATAAAGAGATTAGGGGGCAGGATGTGGTATTTTTATATATTATTAATATTATGCATGACTTTATTATTACTGTAACTCAGTTTTATCTGAAAGTGAATTATTGTTTGTTGAATTAGAGCCTGGGGCAGATTTATATTGGATTTTGAGAATGTCATGAACACACTGCATCATGAAACTACAGGATTTCCACCGGAAGAAATTTTGTTAGGCAGAAGTAGTAAAAGTTTAATTGAAGAAAAACTAGAGTTTCCACCTTGTACAAGTTTAGGATTGGATCAAAAGAAAGAATTGGTGATAAAAAGGGCAAAGCAAAAAGCTGAATCTAGATCTAAAAGACACAATAAAAATTTAAAGGTTTCAAAATTTAAAATTGGAGATTATGTTCTTTTAAAAACCCACGAAAAGTCTAGTGAACTAAACCATGAAATTTCAAAATTTTAATATATTTATAATGGACCATATATAATACAGAATATTCCACACGACAATGCTTACTACCTGATCTACCCAAAATCCAAAAGACCTTTAGGTGTAAGAAATATTGTGGACCTGAAACTGTATGTACCTAGGAACGAGTAAATGTGCTGTATCTTATGCTGAACCCAAGTTATCGTAAATGTATCTAATCTTTGTAAATGTCTGTATACCCTTGAAAGTGTGCTAATGTAGTTATGTGAGTTTCAGATTACCAATTGTACTGCAACTGTAAAAATGTATGGAGAAAAGGGCTGAAAGAAAGGATAAATGCTATCAGCCAGATAAAAGATGGGACTGTCAAAAATGAAAATGGGCAGTGTATGAACTATAATATGAAGGACTGCCAAATACTAATGAGGGCAGATAAATAATCGATGGAAAATTGTAAATATGATCCAGGAGATGTCCCAATATGAAGTGAAAAGGACTGCCCAAATCCGCATAATAGGCAGCAAATACGTGTAATTAATTTTTTTGAATATATGTGTGTGTGTTTTGTTTAGTAAGTAAGAAAATGGACTGCTATTCAAAGCATGCAGCGATAAATTTTCTTATAGTGTACACAAAATATGGAATGGTTTTTTGTAGTTAAATGTTTGTATTCCAGAATTTTAAATTATTTCTTTGAGAAATTTAGAGAAAATAAGTAAATTGCTATTTTAGTGAGATTGTGATGGGAAGTTGGACTGTGCGAAAGGCGCTTGAGTAAATGACAAGTCAGTATTCTTGAAGTATTAAAAAAGTGTAAACCTATATACAGTGAGCAAAAGGAAATATGTAGTGTAAATCTTTTTGGACAATTAAGTAAAAATTCAGAACCACTGTATAATTGTAAGATTTAGTGTTCCCATAAAATTTGGACTTAAGAAAATTTTCTGGAAACAGGGGCATGTGTAACGAGAATTATACGTATAAGAATTTTTTTCTTTATGGATTTAGATAAATTAATAATAGCAATGTGTTGAATTTCTTTTTCGATTCTTTTCGTGTCATGTTAAAGAAACTGTGAGTAACTTTTGAAACGAATATTATTTATGTTAGATTTCAAATAATGTGGTAATCAAAGGAAAGTGTATTTAATGTTAAAACTATTGTAAGATGTGAAAATTGTAATTTATACACTTGGTCCATACGTAGGTAATGCATTAGGATATGTGTAGTAGAAAACCTGTGGTGAATACCCTACCTGTAGGGGAGCGGGAAAGGGTGGAGGCAGGCGAGGCGGGAAAACGCACACAGGGCGCGGTTCGGCACAACGGGCTCAGTAACACAGTCGGAGGCGAGCAACAGTCGGAAGTACACGTACTGTACCGAGGAGGCTACCCAGGAAAAGTGGATTCCATTGAGCCTCGGATGAACCGATTCCGACGACTACTTGGCATGGCTATATTCTGAGGCACAAAATTGGAAAGATTACGACGCTAAGAAGATGGAAAGTGCCGATGTTGTGTGAGCCTTAGCCGTGCTTACATGTGTGCCGTGCTGCCCGCTATCTCCCTGCCCGCCAACCGCCGCACTGACTTGCACAGGTCAAACATTTATTTCATCTTTAGAAGTGTATCTGTGTGGACCAGTGTCGAAACTGTTTCTAATGGTTCAATAATAACGTGACTTTCACCAGAATTGCTTTAGCCATGACTTATCCTGATCACTGACCTAGACAGGATCCTTACCTCGTATTGTGCAATCCGAGTATCCTAAACTGAAAGTTTAATATTTGTGTTAATGAAAATTATCAGCAGATTAATCTATGCCATAAAGGAATCTATAGTTCTGTGTGCTGTTGCAAATATTGGTAAAGAACAAAAGAGTTTTTGTTGGATTGAGTTAGCGATGTTATTTAATTAATTTGAGACAGAAATAATGACAGTTAAATTATTCAGAAGTAAGACAAAAGAGTAGTTATCCAGAGATTGATAATTTTGTATGTTAATTTGCCTTCAGTACTAGATAGTTTCAGAATAACGACTATAACAGTTTCAGGGCCTCCCCCGTTTGCTCTTGTTCATTCGTTCAAACCTTGATGTGTACTGATCAAATTTGACCAGTAAAGCTAAATTCTATATTAATCCTGAATGTATTAGAGTTTTTCCATTATTCATAATGATATTGTGTGTGTACTTTTAAGATTGTCGACGCTAGGGCAATCTATGCCCGATTTCAGTCTGCTCAACATACAAAATGCAGTTCGTAGTAATCATTACTGTGTGGTGTTGTGTAAATGTAGCTCGTCCAAATTAGTACCAAAAAGATAAAACTTTAGTTCAGTGGATTTTTCGGGTTCCAAACTTTGCCATATAACGCATCATTACTACGTGTTACTATGCTTGTACATGCACCCACCTGTACAAGGAAAAACTCACTAATTGCCTAAGTAGGCTGGCGACCGAATTGTTAGTTATAGGTAGCATCTACTGTGTGTACTTCTTGTCCATGCGAAAGAATAATTATACTGTACATTTGCTTGATGCATCTCTGTAGTTATTGACTGAGTATAAGTCCGATCTTGCTTCTATTAGGTACACGCGGTCAACTTTTGTACTAAAATCCTTGTTCATAAGGTGAAGCCCGTGAACTTATTACATTACAGGCTTTATATAGCTAACCTACGTCCGAGTAGGGCGGTAGTGTTACACGTGGAATGGACCTGTTCAGCCAAAATGATAACACAATCCTAGGCAGTAACGCGAACTCGCATAGTAACCATGGAGGAATGGAATACCACGATGTGGTTGCCCATTTCACCACCGACCCACGCCACATTTCACTCTTTGAATGTAAATACGGCCAGAAGTTGTAAACAGTGGGCTACAATATTCATCGGATCAAATGACTTTCTTCTGCTGCTCCATAGTTCAGGTTTATGGCCACGTTTTCCAGTTACGGGCATTTGCTTCACTGATGAGTGGTTTTGGAATTCCAGCACGTCTTGCAATTGCCTGCTTACGGAGCTTTCTTTGTGTCGTTTTAGTGCTGACAGGGTTCGCGAGTGAGACATTCAGTTACTTAGTCGTCCTCTTATTTTTCGGCACAATCGTCTTCAGTGACTGTCTGTCGCGATCACTCAACACACATTTTCGTCTGCATTTTGACTTAGCGTATGATGTTTCTCCTCTTTCCCTGTATGCGGTATAAATCTTCGATATGGTGCCTTTTGAAACACATCCACTACAGCTATCTTGGTTGGGCCGGTATCAAATTTCGTTGTCAAAGATTTGATCAAAGATGTGATCAAATATTCCGTCAAATATATTTGACAAAGATCTTTGACGTAGCTCTAGAAGGGGTATTACACTGTCATCATATTTTTCGTCAAAGTTCAAGATGGCTGACAACAACTTGTTATTAACTGCAGCAGTTGCATGTACCACAATTGCACTGTGTGCACATGCGGAAGAGAAGCGGGGGGGGGGGGGGGGGGGAAGAATGGATGGGCATACATTTCTGTATGTGCTCAATGAAGTGTATCCTCATATCACAAAGCACAATATTCACTTAAGAACGGCTACATCTGCTGAAGACAGGCTCACTGTAACACTCCGATTCCTTGCTACAGGAGAGGGTTAGGTTAGGTTAGGTTAGGTCAGGTCAGGTTAGGTCAGGTCAGGTCAGGACAGGACAGGACAGGACAGGTCTCCGATCTTCTTAATCTATTTTTGTATTCAGCGTGCTTCACGTTGTAAAGCGCCTCATCAGCTTCATACATCTATTAATTTTGTAGTTGTCGGCACACACAAATTGTATTTACCGGCAATGTTTATAAAAACACTACAGACGACAGAATGCTGCAGCGATGCTAGCGCTTCATGTGGTAATATGTTACATTGCAGTGAACAGAAGACAAGAGACTTCTTTGATCAAATCTACAGCGAGGCCCTAGATTTGATCAAATATTGGACGACATTTGACCAAGTTCCCTATTACACCATCAAATATCTTTGACAAAGATATTGCACAAAGATATTTGACAAAGAAATTTTATAGTGTAATACCGGCCTTAGGGAAGCACGGCGCCCCCCCCCCCCCCCAAACGAGCACCTGCAGTTTGCCCACATTCGAATTCACTTCACTCCGACAAAGTGCACTCACATCTACACAGATCACTATTCTGACCACGTCTGACACTTTCAACGCATTGAGGACATTGCAAAGGTGCCATTCGGGGTCAAATACAACAGGGCAACCTGCAGGCTTGGCTTGGATCTGCATTTATGTTCAGTCACGCGTTTCTCTCGGTGTTTCGATATTTTTGTCCAACCTCTGCTGTTTCATTCATATTCAGCTCTGAATTATTTTTGTCTTTTATAAAGAATCACTGCAAGCGTCTGTCTTTTAACAGTTATTAGATTATAAATAGAATCATAAAGCCCATTGATTCTCACTTATACGAGATTTTTTCTTTCGATGCATTGTTACAAAAAAAGTGTCTTTAAACTGCTGTTCATTTACAAGGCATCACTAGCTGCATTTTTGCATTATACGTCGTACAAATAGACCTTCTTATTTTTATTCTCTAAAGGCGACTCGTGAAGTTTTATTATATTCGTGATCTGAGCCACAAAAAATGCAAGAATTTGTCTTGAGGACGGCGTACAAGACTGATTCGTATCATGAAATTGGCAGAATTAGATTCGCTTTACTTCCTTCTCTTATAGCTATGAGCTAATTATCGACTACTGACGCATAATCCGACTGCAAGGTTCTCAATTAATTGATTAGTTGTTCGCTTATAATGATTAGTGATCGTACTCTCTGAGATGTAATTCACTTTAGCGCTATACTATTGTTTATCGATCATAATCTATGTGAACACTGCTGTCACGCTGACATGCCATTGAAAAAGGTTTCGGAAAACCTATGAAGTATGAGATAATGCTCATAAAAGCTTCCTTTCAAATCTTATTTTTACAAACTGGACTAATTGGTTAACCACACAGGCGATCTAGACTGTTTTATTCAAACGATTTTAATATAATCAACGTCCTTTTACATACCTACAGCCTCACAAAATAAGCTTCAGTTAGATTAGTATTGTTACAATTAGGCTTGCCATCCATGTCAAATTATGTAAGCTCAACCATAATACCATTCAGTATATTTCAAAAGTACTAAACGCTCTTTTTATATAAAAACTTATACTTTGTCTAACGATGATTGCAAGAGACACACTTTTGGTCAATATGTTCAGAATACATTGCTTCTACCATATTTCTGTATTCACATTAAATTACTCTTTTTCTTTTAGTACCGGTATGTCAGTCTACTTATTTTAATTTCAGATATTAATGTATTACATTTCTCGTAAAAGTACTTGAACTCAGTTGAATCTAACATGGCAAACTAGCACCTCGAATTAGGTGTTGGAGTTCACACCATTGTATTTCTGCTTAAGATTAGGGGGTTTTGTTGTTCACTGGTTATTGATTTGGCACAACAATTTTTCCTTTATGACATGTATGAACAATTTACACATGTTACAAGCCTAAATTTTACTTATGTATGCTTCTTCCAACAAGTGTCACAACTATGTTTTACCAGCCCCATCTGCTCTTAAATTGAGGACATTTGGTCCTTGGACAGATTGCTTCTGCAAGGGATGTCATGTGATTTGCTTATCCTGCTAAATCCCCAATATCTTTTATTACATCACTATAATGAGAACCTTTTTCTTGCCTAGCCTAACAAAACGTACTATCTGCTATTTCTATCATATTGCATTCCCACAGTGCTCATGACTTAGACAAATATAGTATAGTATTCTGCTTTGTCACCAAGAAAGGTCCAATTCAAATTACCCCACTATTAAATTCTATACCTTCATCACATCTTCCAGGTAAGCATTGCCTCTGCAGCAGCCAGACTTAATGGCTACATAGCACCTTCCCCCAACAATATACTAGTTTCTATATACAGATAGCCTACTTATCCGATCTTAACGGTTTCATAACTCCTTGTTAATGCAGTAGACAATTACATTTAGGCTAAAAGATCATGTATCTGTTATAGTTGTCTCACCAGTGAGTATTCCATTATCCTCAGTGTTTATCCATAGATTGTGATTCACAGCCTGACAACTGCAGAGCAGTATGAGATTTTCACTCTGCAGCGGAGTGTGCGCTGATATGAAACTTCCTGGGAGATTAAAACTGTGTGCCGGACCGACACTCGAACTCGGGACCTATGCCTTTCGCGGGCAAGTGCTCTACCATCTGAGCTACCCAAGCACGACTCACGCCCCGTCCTCACAGCTTCACTTCTGCCAGTATCTCGTCTACTACTTTACAAACTTTACTTAAGCTCTCCTGCGAACCTTACAGAACTAGGACTTCTGAAAGAAAGAATATTGCGGAGACATGACTGGGGGATTTTTCTAGAATGAGATTTTCACTTTGATACGAAACTTCCTAGTAGATTAAAACTGTGTGCCGGACCGAGACTCGAACTCGGGACCAGAGTGAAAATCTCATTCTAGAAACATCCCCCAGGCTGTGGCTAAGCCATGTCTCCGCAATATTCTTTCTTTCAGGAGTCCTAGTTCTGTAAGGTTCGCAGGAGAGCTTCTGCAAAGTGTGGAAGGTAGGATACGAGATACTGGCAGAAGTGAAGCTGTGAGGACGGGGCGTGAGTCGTGCTTGGGTAACTCAGGTGGTAGAGCACTTGCCCGCGAAAGGCAAAGGTCCAGAGTTCGAGTCTCGGTCCGGCACACAGTTTTAATGTGCCAGGAAGTTTCAACAGCTGAGCATTCTATTCTAAATTACCGCTTAATAACTATTAACTAAATAAATAAATCACAAGTAAGTAATTTACAAAGATGTAAAATCCACTTCACATTAATTCTAGGGCCAGTACTTTTCTTCTCAAGATTTTTGATGGTGGCAAACTCCCACAGCTTTTCTACCCACTGGGTTATGATGACTTACACAATACGTTCTACACAACCAACATAACTCCTTATGACCCTTCCTGTGGGTTTTCCTTGAGGTTAGTATCTAGAAATCTTTATATTTTTAACATCATACTACTCTAAGACCGCTCTGCACAATGTTCTGGTAAACAAATTCCCGAAACTTGAAACTTAAGGAAATACTCTTTCTTTAGGCACTTAATTGCACTTCTTGTTGTAGCGGCTTCTAAATGATACAATTGCACGTATTTGGACCAATATTCCAGTACTACTAAAATGTGTGCAAGACACCGTATTCCTTTGGGTAAAGGTCCACAAAATTCAATAGTAATAAGGTTCCACAGTCCTTTTGTATATTACGGGATACGTTTTAAATTTACACTGCAAGTTCATTTGTTTTGCTTGCTGACAAATCACACGACTCGTAATTTAGCTCTCACCAGTCTACCCATATTTTTGCAATAACAGAAATTGTTCGTATGGGTGAAACATTTTTATTCCAAAATGACCATATCCATTATGGGTGTGTGTAACAAAATGCCCTGTTACATATTTAGGCACAGATATCCTCCAGCTAGTACCTTCTAAGCTCATCTCCAAAAAATCATCCCTTCATACCTTAACCAGTAGTCTCTCATCTCTTTAGGGCAGTTATTATTCTCCATAGTGTTTATTGTACTTTCTAAATAATGATCTTCAGTTTCCTCAGCCATAATGGTCAGTTTTAACGATTTTTCATTTACACTCATAGTATTTCATTTAAAAAAAAATAAATGTGAAATTCCCTTCCTGTTCAATCAGTAACAGGTTCATCGTCTAAACCTACTGATAATCTCTATAAGACGTCTGGTATAATGTTTTTGCAATCTTCCACGTTACGGATTTCAAAATTAAATTCCTGTAGAAACAAAACCCATCTCATCAATTGAGGATTTGTTGTTCATTATATATGCGAGAATGAATCTTGTGGTCAGTATAAACTATAGTTTTTCTCCATGCCAATAAATGCAGGAATCTTTTAAATCCTCACACAATGGCCAATGCTGCCTTTTCTGTAACAGGGTAATTTACTTCATGTTTGTCTGTTGGCGAAAGCTATACCTCTATGATTTATATGGTTGTTCTTAAAATCACCTCCAAAAACCTCGCAGCCAATTTCATATACTGAGGCATCGGTGGACATTTTAAACACTGCTTCCAACCAAGGATGGTGTAACAAATTAAAATTAAGTAATTCCTTTTCTTTCTCGTCAAATTTCTTACTTTTCCGATCACCCCATTGTCATTTCGCCCTTTGTTTTAATAAGCCCACTATATTCAGATGTACAATATTTAACCCAGGTAAGTATCTTTTAGAAAAAACTTAAGTTGTTTCCTATCCCTAGGTCATGGGTGTTTTGCAACAGCCTTTACTTTACTTGAGTTAGGTCTTATCCCTTCAGCATTTACAATATGTTCTAAGTACTTTACGTCTTTCGCTCTTGATGGATATTTGGTTAATTTCACTGTAATACTTTCTCAATTTTTTTTAACACTTCTCTTTATGGTTCAGCGTATTCGGGCCACATTTTAAGTGCAATCATTATGTCATAGATTTACAATATTAATTTATGTCATAAGTTTGGTGCTAGGGCTTGGCTCAAGGCTCATATGACTACATTCATAGACACATTTAAATCGCATGAGATGACTTTTAATTGATATGGTCTGCCTTAGAAAAGAAAAGCAGTAGCTGGTGTAGAAGTGTAGTGCAAAGGCACTAGTGAAAATCCTGCCATTAAGTCCATTTAGCTTATATATTTAACATCTAATTTCACTAATATATCCTCAATACTATTAGATCTGCCTTTCACCATTTCAGTGACTTGGTAGAGAGCACGAACGTTAGTATGAGAGATACATTCGTTCACGATTTTCTAACCACGGCAATGGATTGTTCTAAGCACTTAAGAATCTCTCAATGTGTCCCTGGTTGATAATTTAACTTTTCTCTCGACCTGCTGCCTTTTTCAATGCAGACGATATTAGATAAAGTTTTTTAAAGATATCACTAGTTTTACCTTCTCCACTACAATGTTTTCAATCTCCTTTCTGTCTACCTCTAGACGCCCTCACTCTCTCCACCTTTTTCAGATAAATCTATAATATTAGTTCCTGCCCGTCTCTAAGTTATTAATACGCGTAAAATTACATTATATAACTTCCTTCACCATATTTCATAGAGGTGGCAAAAGTGATGTTGTAAAGCACTACAAAGTGAATGATGGAATAAGAAACAAACATTTTTGAACAGACGTAGAGAGCAAACGATTTCGATTTCAATAAGCTTACTGCGGTTGTGGACTCGTACACAAAGATATTAATTTAAAACGGAATATAAATATATCAATTAGTGCTACTTATAATAATGAACATGATTCGGAAAGTTAAGATCGTTTTGTGTCACTGTAGTCTCCCTGTGAACTAACGGCAAATAATCCTTATTCGTAAAACCTTGGTGTGAAATAATAATCCAAACAACATGTTTGCAACAGGGCGCACATTACTTCATTACAAAAAGGACTTCCAGAAACTGAATGCCAGTCTCAAATTCGTCTATTGGTGTGCGCCAAATCGCCTTAGAAATTCAGCAATATCCGGCAGATATGAACTAAACATCCAACGCATTGGTAATTCGAATATAAAACATGTTTCTCATCTTTACCAGCTGTAAACACTAATTGGGTACTATAGGTTACACTCTCAGATTTTTCTGCATATGAATTAGTTATCTGTGAGTAAATTCTGTCCAGTAGAAATGGTAGTAATAACTAGTTAGCTGTTCACAGTATATCAGCGTTGTGCAAAGACTGGCAACTTGGTCATAACATAGAGAAATGCAAAGTTATGCACTTCGCGGAACGTAGACGTGTTCTGTCTTTTTGACAGCCGGATCAGTGAGTTGCAAGTAGAGTCAGGCATCTCATACAAAGACAAGTTATTCATAAGTACCTCTGGGGTTTTAGAAGACGACTGCGTGAAAACTACAAGACATACAGAAAACACACACGTATTAGTCCATGGAGTACCTCTCCAGGTCTTATACTCACATTACAGTTGCTTAATATGGGCACTATTTGTGATGCAGCAAAAGTCAATAGGTGGTTTAGTTAATTGAAGTCACTGACACAAAGTGCCCAGGAAGGCGTGAGAACTGCCTGCTTTGGAAATCTGTCCATTGGGGCGCCTGTATGCAGGTGCGAACTAATTCTGTGTGACAATACAGACAGGATGATCTGTCTACATGTCCTGACATGCCTTCCCCCTGGTGTTACTACGCTACAGAGCGTACTGAAAATCGAATCCTGAATATATGCTTTATCCACTGAAATGTGCCATTTTTCTGTACGTCTTATAGTTTTTACGCAGTCGTCTTCTGATACCCCGAAGATTCTTACGAATAACCCTTTCAAGGGAGCTGTTATAAGCAAACAGACTGTCTGGCAGTGGACTTACCCTTATCCTCCTTGCTACCAGAAATGTTCGTGGATAAGTGAGAGACAGATTTTCTTAAGAGTAAACCATTGGCAAACAATGTTGTATATCAGTACAGATATGTTCGTGATATTCTCTGTATGCAGAATGGTTCCAATAGACAGCTCTACAAGTTCATGGAAAATTTGCATCAATGGCATACTAGCTTAAAGGTCAGTTAGAGGTAGGAGGTTTCAACATTAATTTCATAGACATCAGCTTAAAGATAGAAAACAGTAACCACAAATTTAAAATTTACCGAAAAGAATCCATTACTGACACATTAAACCTAGCTTCCTCTCAACATCCTACAAACATGCAGTATTCCACCACATGATCCATCGTGTTCTTTCAGTTCTCATGTCCACAGAAGAGTACGATCAGGAACTCAATACAATAAAAACAAATGCCACAAGTAATGAATTTGATTCCAACATTATTAACAAATTCTCAATAAAAAACTGAATTCCTATTGTACCCTGTAAACAACATAGAAAGACAGAAAAGAAAATGTTGCAGTTTACCTTTCATAACTAAAAATTCAAATAGGTTAAGTAGCATTGGGATCCAGCACGGCGTTCAGTATTACCCTCCTGAACCCACCGATTCCATATTCTGCTAACAGTCATTGGATCTCGACCTACGCGAGCAGCAACGTCGCGATACGATAAACCGTAATTGCGATAGGCTACAATCGGACCTTTATCAAAGTCGGAAACGTGATGGTACGCATTTCTCCTCCTTACACGAGGCATCACAACAACGTTTCACCAGGCAACGCCGGTCAACTGCTGTTTGTGTATGAGAAATCGGTTGGAAACTTTCCTCATGTCAGCACGTTGTAGGTGTCGCCACCGGCGCCAACCTTGTGTGAATGCTCTGAAAAGCTAATCATTTGCACATCACAGCATCTTCTTCCTGTCGGTTAAATTTCACGTCTGTAGCACGTCATCTTCGTGGTGTAGCAATTTTAATGGCCAGTAGTGTATATATGCGTGTGTGTGCGTTTTGCTTATGTCTGACTGGAAGTTTATTTGAGTATCCTGTAAAAATTTGATGTAAATCGGTCAAGAACTCCTGTAGACATTTGCTGACAACATTCCCCCTTTATATAATATGTATACAGTTATGTTTCATTTATATTAAAAAATATATATCCTATGTCCGTCCAAGCATTTTGAAGTAAATCAGTCAAGAACTTTTGGAGTTTTTTGGTAACAATGGTTCCCCTATATACAGGGTGAGTCACCTAACATTACCGCTGGATATATTTCGTAAATCACATCAAATACTGACGAATCGATTACACAGACCGAACATGAGGAGAGGGGCTAGTGTAACTGGTTAATACAAACCATAAAAAAATGCACGGAAGTATGCTTTTTAACACAAACCTACGTTTTTTTAAATGGAACCCCGTTAGTTTTGTTAGCACATCTGAACATATAAACAAATACGTAATCTGTGCCGTTTGTTGCATTGTAAAATGTTAATTACATCCGGAGATATTGTAACCTAAAGTTGACGCTTGAGTACCACTCCTCCGCTGTTCGATCGTGTGTATCGGAGAGCACCGAATTACGTAGGCATCCAAAGGGAACGGTGATGGACCTTAGATACAGAAGAGACTGGAACAGCACATTACGTCCACATGCTAACACCTTTTTATTGGTCTTTTTCACTGATGCACATGTACATTACCATGAGGGGTGAAGTACACGTACACACGTGGTTTCCGTTTTCAATTACGGAGTGGAATAGAGTGTGTCCCGACATGTCAGGCCAATAGATGTTCAATGTGGTGGCCATCATTTGCTGCACACAACTGCAATCTCTGGCGTAATGAATGTCGTACACGCCGCAGTACATACGGTGTAATGTCGCCGCAGGCTGCCACAATACGTTGTTTCATATCCTCTGGGGTTGTAGGCACATCACGGTACACATTCTCCTTTAACGTACCCCACAGAAAGAACTCCAGAGGTGTAAGATCAGGAGAACGGGCTGGCCAATTTATGTGTCCTCCACGTCCTATGAAACGCCTGTCGAACATCCTGTCAAGGGTCAGCTTAGTGTTAATTGCGGAATGTGCAGGTGCACCATCATGCTGATACCACATACGTCGACGCGTTTCCAGTGGGACATTTTCGAGCAACGTTGGCAGATCATTCTGTAGAAACGCGATGTATGTTGCAGCTGTTTGGGCCCCTGCAATGAAGTGAGGATCAATGATGTGGTCGCCAATGATTCCGCACCATACATTTACAGTCCACGGTCGCTGTCGCTCTACCTGTCTGAGCCAGCGAGGATTGTCCACGGACCAGTAATGCATGTTCATTTATAGTCCACGGTCACTGTCGCTCTACCTGTCTGAGCCAGCGAGGATTGTCCACGGACCTGTAATGCATGTTCCGTAGATTCACTGCCCCGTGGTTTGTGAAACCCGCTTCATCGGTAAACAGGTAGAACTGCAACGCATTCTCTGTTAATGCCCATTGACAGAATTGCACGCGATGATTAAAGTCATCACCATGTAATTGCTGATGTAGCGACACACGAAACGGGTGAAAGCGGTGACGATGCAGTATGCGCATGACACTACTTTGACTCAGTCAACCGGCTCTCGCAATGTCCCGTGTACTCATGTGTGGGTTCATGGCAACAGCAGCTAACACACCAACTGCACCCGCTTCTTATGTGACGGGCCTGTTACGGACCCGTTTGCGTGCTACGACCATACCTGTTGCATACAGTTGGCGGTAGATGTTTTGCAATGTGCGGCACGTTGGATGCTCTCTGTCCGGGTACCGTTCTGCATACACCCTGCAGGCTTCAGCTGCATTTCGTCGACACTCGCCATAGATAAGTATCATCTCCGCCTTTTCAGAGTTCGAATACACCATGGTCACAGTTCCTACAACACTACACTATCACAGATGTCTGGTAAAACGGTGTACTACAGTTGGTCTGCGTGCGGAGACGAATGCAGAATAACAATAGCAGCAAGCGCTACATGCGGATACTGCGACAGCTAGACCAAACCGCAACAGTGCACTACAGCCACACTCGTAAAAACGGTCGTCATCGTAAACATGTCCCTGCAGATGCTGCTCGCCGACCGTGGCCCGTGTTTGTTACAACACGCAACTGAACGTCGGAGGTTTCAAACGTCAACTTTAGGTTACAATATCTCCGGATGTAATTAACATTTTACAATGCAACAAACGGCACTGATTACGTATTTGTTTATATGTTCAGATGTGCTAACAAAACTAACGTGGTTCCATTAAAAAACGTAGGTTTGTGTTAAAAACATACTTCCGTGCATTTTTGTATGGTTTGCATTAAACAATTACACTAGCCCCCCTCCTCACGTTCGGTCTGTGGAATCGGTTCGTCAGTATTTGATGTGGTTTACGAAATATATCCAGCGGTAACGTTAGGTGACTCACCCTGTATATATATATATATATATAACTTGTGTCCGTTCGAAATTTTATTGGAGTGTTCAGTAATATTTAAAGTAAACTGGTCAAGAACTTTTAGAGATTTTTCACAACAACGTTAGGCAACAACTTGTCATTACATAGTAGTGTCATATATATATGAACAGACATGTAGCCGTGTCTGTCCGAACATTTATTAGAGACTCGTGTAAAAGTATGAAGTAAACTGGTAACGAACTTTTCGAGATTTTTGATATCAAGGTTAAACAATGACTTGTCTTTATATGGCAGTATAGAAGTTCACGCGAGTGTGGCAGTTTTCTAATATTCAGCAGACTGGGAGGTCAATCTGCACTATGTGAGTAAACGAGCATTTCGCCCTCATTTAAGTATATGGCCGAAAGAGTCAACCTTCAGGAATTGTGAAACGAACCCTGTCGTCCAGGACCGTGTGCCACAAAGAGCGCAAATTCGTCACGAGATGGGAAATTCACAGGCGTCGATTGTGCTGAATGAGTCCTAAGAGCTGTAGTGTGCGAGTGAGACAGACGAGAATCTGTAAAAATGAAGTACTAACAAAATGTCAGTTTGGTTTCCAGAAAGGTTTTCCAACAGAAAATGCCATATATGCTTTCACCAATCAAATTTTGAATGATCTGAATAACCGACCACCACCCATTGGGATTTTTTGTGATCTCTCAAAGGCTTTTGATTGTGTAAATCATGAAATTCTGCTAGACAAGCTCAAGTATTGTGGCATGAGTGGGACAGTGCACAAATGGTTTAATTCGTACCTAACTGGAAGAGTGCATAAAGTTGAAATAAGCAGATCTCATAATATGCAAAGATCAGCACATACCTCAAACTGGGGAACTATCAAGAATGGGGTTCCACAAGGGTCGGTCTTGGGTCCTTTGTTGTTCTTAATATATATTAATGACTTGCCATTCTATATTCATGAAGAGGCAAAGTTAGTTCTCTTTGATGATGATACAAATACAGTAATCACACCTGCCAAACAAGGATTAACTGATGAAATTGTCAATAATGTCTTTCAGAAAATTACTAAGTGGTACCTTGTAAACGGACTCTCACTGAATTTTGATAAGACACATTACATACAGTTCCGTACAGTAAATGGTATGACGCCATTAATAAATATAGACCTTAATCAGAAGCATATAGCTAAGGTAGAATATTCAAAATTTTTAGGTGTGTCCATTGATGAGAGATTAAATTGGAAGAAACACATTGATGATCTGCTGAAACGTTTGAGTTCAGCTACTTATGCAATAAGGGTCATTGCAAATTTTGGTGATAAACATCTTAGTAAATTAGCTTACTACGCCTATTTTCACTCATTGCTTGTATATGTCATCATATTTTGGGGTAATTCATCACTGAGGAATAAAGTATTTATTGCACAAAAGCGTGTAATCAGAATAATAGCTGGAGTACACCCAAAATCATCCTGCAGACATTTATTTAAGGATCTAGAGAGATTCACAGTAGCTTCTCAGTGTATATACTCTCTTATGAAATTTGTTATTAACAACCAAACCCAATTCAAAAGTAATAGCAGTGTGCATAACTACAATACTAGGAGAAAGGATGATCTTCATTATTCAAGATTAAATCTAACTTTGGCACAGAAAGGGGTGAATTATACTGCCACTAAAGTCTTTGGTCACTTACCAAATAGTATCAAAAGTCTGACAGATAAAGAACAAGCATTTAAGAAGAAATTAAAAGAATTTCTGAATGACAACTCCTTCTACTCCATAGAGGAATTTTAGATATAAATTAAGAAAAAAAAGAAAAAAACAAAAAAAAATTTTTAAAAAGAAAAATAAAGAAAAAAGTTGTTATATTAAGTTAATTATGTTGTTAAATTAACTTAATTATGTCATGTATTGGAAAATTTGACTCGTTCCACATCATTACGAAATATCGTATTCATGATCCATGGAACTAGTATTTATCTAATCTAATCGAGGTGGCGCAGTGGTTAGCACACTGGACTCGCATTCGGGAGGACGACGGTTCAATCCTGTCTCCGGCCATCCTGATTTAGGTTTTCCGTGATTTCCCTAAATCGCTTCAGGCAAATGCCGGGATGGTTCCTTTGAAAGGGCACGACCGATTTCCTTCCCCATCCTTCCCTCACCCGAGCTTGCACTCCGTCTCTAATGACCTCGTTGTCGACGGGACGTTAAACACTAATCTCCGCCCTCCTCCTCCACGAGAATCTACGTCATAGGGAAACCCTGTAGATGCCGTTTGTGGCCAGGGAGACGTAGCAGTGTTAAATATGGCGGACCTAAGATCGGCCATAAAAGGAAACATTTAGGAAAACTATTTAATTCTGTAGTAACTCATGGAATGAAGCTCCAGTAATTTTAGTCTACCATCCTTCATAAATTTTCATTGTGATCCAAATAAAACTTGAATATTGATCATATCTATAATAGGCCGGCCGTTGTGGCCGAGCGGTTCTAGGCGCTTCAGTCAGGAACCGCGCTACTGCTGCGGTCACAGGTTCGAATCCTGCCTCAGGCATGGATGTGTTTGATGTCCTTAGGTTAGTAAGATTTAAGTAGTTTCTAAGTCTAGGGGACTTATGACCTCAGGTGTTAAGTCCCATAGTGCTTAGAGCCATTTGAACCATAGCTATAATAGTTTAGGATTTACTGTTTAACAAGTTTTGTAACAAATCCTGAAAGCTAGAATCTGAAGAATCTGAACGCTTTGGTCGAACTTAACGATCGATATTTCATATAGAAGTGCATCATTAAAATAACAAATGTTGTAAATATCGACTCTGTAGCTCTATTTTTTAAAGGATATAGTGAATTTAAATTATCAGTATTTTCAGTTAAGCATCAGATCATCATTTCCTCCACACAAAACACATTGAACGATGACAGCATGACACCTTATTGAATCATTAGGTAATAGAATATTCGTTGTAAACTTTAGTGTATAATAGCTACTCTTGTTTTTATTTATTTATCAGAGAGCATATTGGTACAAGGCTACTGGCCGTGACATTCAAAGTTAAGAAGGGAATCGTACTGGTTTATGTAAAATAATTTAACGTTTATTATGTAATGGATATTATTATTACTTTATTTAGAACGTGAAAGTGGTCAAGCTTTGATTATTTAAATATGTTAAAATGTAAAATAATGTAGAATAAGCTGTAGCCAATCAGATGGACCGCTTCAGGAATGGGAACTGCAATAGTCAGTTGAGCGACGATGTTTGGCACGCGGGAGACGCGGCTGGAGACGGGCAGAGAGACAGTTCCGGTATAGACACCAAAGGGTACAGTTCGGATTGAGACGCGAAAGCGGACAGTCGGTCTTTAGGCAGTTAGGCAAATGCCGGGATGGTTCCTTTGAAAGGGCACGACCGATTTCCGCGTCAATAACTAAGCATTTTTGATCACCAAGTCACCAGTTAATCTTGTGACATATACAGCAGTGGCATAAGTCTACTCAAGAGAATTGCTTTTAATTTTCTGAATGTTGTGTTTCTATAAAAAGGAAGAAAACAACAATGGAGAGAACCATCCACAATAATTCCTTTCATCTCCCTTTACAGAACCTAGCAGTGTATAGAAGTGTACTTATCACGTCTCAGAAAGTAAGTGACGAACTTGATATCATCAAACACAAAAAACATTAAATATTTCGTTGTGCTGTTCATTGGCAGAACCTCTTAAATTGTGTAGCAGTTCAAGAGATGTATCATTAAAATGAGCTGTTACAGTGTTAACCGTATGTCAGAGCTGATCCTGTCGCACAGTTGCAACAGTTTTAATAACTATATGCATCGAGGAGAGAAACCTCCCCCTCCCCCCTGTGGGTCCTGGAGTAAGAATAGGCCCGAGGTATTCCTGCCTGTCGTAAGAGGTAACTAAAAGGAGTCTCATACGTTTTGGCCTTTATGTGATGGTCCCCTGTAGGGTTTGACCTCCATTCTTCAAAAATTTTTCCAAAGAGCGAGCCAATTGGGGAAGGGCGCCTTAAATGGTGCATCATGTCTATCGTGACTTGAGATCTGTAGCCCGCTTTCTCGTCGTCGCATTGCAGTCCCACTCATCCTCCATCTCTTGGATGAGGACACCTTCCTGGGTGTTTTTCACTGTGCACTAAGCAGTGTCGCTTTCTGTGCCGACGATGACCATGGACTTGTTTGCACCTGATATCCAGCACAGTAGCCAGTCCATTTGGTGGAGCCATCATGTATCCTGTTGGTTGTAGCCCCCTGACAACACAGGGATCGCTCTGCTGATGCTTGCACCAAATGCCTATCACCCTGGGACATCGGGACTCCAGGCAATGGCCATCCTGCCAGGTGGCCTTTGATGCAGCTGGGTGACGCCTGTGGAGAGGGCCCCTGGTCGGAGTGCGTGTTACCAGGGCGGATGATGCGCGATGAAGTGTACCACGTCATCACTTGCTGGTGTCGAACACCAGCAGTCTCTATGTGTTCTAAGTCTCACTACAATGCAAGGAAGTATGACCCTAACTCATTCCCCTCCCTGACCACCCCATGGAAGGAACGCCAGGCTAAGGATGGCAGCGAACCATATTCACTCCAGTACCTCGTATGTACGAGAACTTATGGGGACTCCTTTGTTTCGATGAAGCCACAGTTTTTCGTAGACCATTTAGAGGACAAATTTGGGAAGGTGGAGGGCTTGTCCAAAATGCGGTCAGGATCAGTCTTGATAAAAAGAGCATCCTCTGCCCAGTCACTGACATTACTTGCTTGTGGTTAGCTGGGGGATGTTTCTATTACCATCATGTCCCATAAGAGATTAAATATGGTCTAGGGCATTATATTCTAAAGGGACCTTCTTTTGCAGTCTGACGACAAGCTGCGCGCCAACTTAGAGCAACGAGGTGTTCATTTTGTCCAGCGCGTTCATCGCGGTCCAAGGGTAATCAGATTGCCACCAGTGCCTTCGTCTTCCCATTCAAGGGTGATAGATTGCCCAACAAGGACAAGGTGATGGTCTTCCGCAGTGATGTAAAGCCATATATCCCTCCACTGATGCGGTGCTTTAAGTGCTAGAAGTTCGGCCATATATCTTCCCACTGTCACATGTCAAGTTTGTGAATGTTCATCACATACCAATACTCCTTGTGCCCCGCCTCCCATCTGCGTCAACTGCGGAGAGCATCATTCCCCTTGCTTGCCAGACTGCAGGATTTTACAGTACGAAAGGAAAATCATGAAATACAAGACCCTGGACCAACTGATCTACACTGAGGCTAAGAGGAAATTTGGGGATCTACATCCTGTGACTATGACCTCGTCTTACGCCGCTGCTTCAAGAACAGTTTTAACCCCATCCATTCCGCAAATTGTGGTTGGCTGTCCGAGTCGGAAGACTACACCTGCCCCCCTGATGGTGGGGAGGGTACTTCCCTTCTTGTTGCTCCCTCACGACCTACCTCGGGAGCACTGCCTCCCCCCCCCCCTCCCCCCCAACCATCGGAGACACCAGTCCCCACTTCCGAGCCAGAGAAGCGTAAGTCTTCTTTGGCACCTCTCACTAGGAAGAGGTCCCTTGGGTCACTCCCTTCCTAGGTTTCTGCTAGTGGAAAAGATGACACCCGCCAGTGGCTGAAGTGCCCAAAAGTAACTGGTCGTATGGCTTCACGATCATCCTGAATCCTGGAGACTGAATCAATCAATCCCTCCCAGCTGAGAAACCCAAGGAGCATTGAGAGAAATCCAAAAAGAAGACCCCCAAGACCAAGGGAATCGTGGTGGCACCCTCGCCATCACTACCTACAAGCTTTGCTTCTGAGGATGAGGTGGAGATTCTGGCATCTGCTGAGGACCTAGATCTTGCCGGACCCTCAGACACCGTGGATCCAGACTGCTCAGGTGGCAGCAGGTGACCTTGTGTCGTAAACTGCCTCATTGAATGTTCCATGCCTTCCCAGCCTCACTATCATGTCATCCTCCAGTGCAATTGTGGCAGTTTTTTCCACCACCTGATTGAGCTATGGCAATTGTTAAGCTTTACATCTGCTTTCTGCATTGCCCTCCAGGAAAACTGGTTCCCGGAAATGCGGAACCCTGCTCTCCGCGGCTTTAAGGGATGTTACAGGAACTGTAGAGACTATAATTGAGTGTCAGGTGGAGTTTCTGTCTGTGCTCTGAACTCGGTATGCAGTGAACCTGTGCCCCATCAAACCCCCTTGAAGCTGTGGCTGTCAGGATAATGACGACACAGGAAATAACTGTCTGCAACGTATATCTTCCTCCAGATGGTGCAGTACCCCTGAACGTATTGGCTGCACTGATTGATCAACTCCCTAAACCTTTCCTACTTTTGGGAGATTTTAATGCTCATAACCCCTTGTGGGGTGGCACCGTGCTTACTGGCAGAGGCAAAGATGTCGAAATTTTCCTGTCACAACTCGAGCTCTGCCTCTTAAATACAGGTGCCCCTACATATATCAGTGTGGCACATGGCACATATTCGGCCATTGATCTCTCGGTTTGCTGTCCTGGCCTTCTCCCACGTATCCACTGGAGAGCACATGACGACCTGTGTGGTAGTGACCACTTCTCCATCTTCCTGTCACTGTCCCGGTGTCAGGCCCATGGACGCCTGCCCAGATGGGCTTTAAACAAGGCAGATTTGGAAACTTTCACCTCTGCTGTCACTGTTGTATCTCCCCCACACAGTAACATCGACGTGATGGTTGAGTAGGTGACTGCAAGTATCGTTTCTGTCGCAGAAAATACGATCCCTCACTCTTTAGGGTGCCCGCGGTGAAAGGCAGTCCCTTTGTGGTCGCCACAAGTTGCTGAAGCAATTAAGGAGTGTCGGCGAGCTCTACAGCGGCACAAGCAGCACCCTTAACCTGGAGCACCTCATAGCCTTTAAACAGCTTATTGCCCACATTCGCGATCTTATCAAATGATGGGAGCAGGAGTGTTGGGAGAGACATGTCTCGACCATTGGGTGCCATATGTCACCTTCCGAAGTCTGGGCAAAGATCAAACGTGTTTTCGGGTACCAGACCGCAGCGGGTGTTCCCGGTGTTAACATAAATGACGTGTTATCTACCGACGAAAACGCGATTGCCGAGCACTTCGTTGAGCACTATGCTGGATCCTCTGCATCAGAGAATTACCCCCGAGCTTTTTGCACTCTGAAACAACAGCCGGAAGGGAAAGTCATTTCATTCACTACACGCCACAGTGAATCCTATAATGCCCCATTCACAGAGTGGGAGCTCCTCATTGCCCTGGCAGGTTGCCCTGACACAGCTCATGGGTCTGATCGGATCCACATTCAGATGATTTAACATCTCTCATCTGACTGCAAGTGGCATCTCCTCGTCATCTTCAAACGGATCTGGTGCGATGGCATCTTTCCATCGCAGTGGCAGGAGAGCATCATCATTCTGGTGCTCAGACCCAGTAAAAACTCACTTGATGTAGATAGCGATCGGCCCATAAGCCTCACCAACATTCTTTGTAAGCTGCTGGAACATATGGTGTGCTGGCGGTTGGGTTGGGTCCTAGAGCGTGGCCAACTGGCTCCATGCCAGGGCGGCTTCTGCCAGGGTCACTGTACCGCCGATAATCTTGTGTCCCTTGGGTCTGCCATCCGAAAAGCCTTTTCCAGACGCCAACACTTTGTTGCTGTCTTTTTTGATTTACAAAAAGCGTATGACACGACCTGGTGACATCATATCCTTGCCACATTATATGAGTGGGTTCTCCAGGGCCTGCTCCTGATTTTTTCCGAAATTTCGTGTCGTTTCATACTTTCCGTGTCCAAGATGATGCGTCCCATAGTTCCGTCCATATCCAGGATAATGGGGTCCTGGAAGGCTCTATATTAAGTGTCTTTCTATTTTTTAGTGGCAGCTGTATTGCCATCTGTCTCGCCTTCTCTGTATGCGGATGACATCTGCGTTTCATAAGACTCCTACAGTACTGGTGTTGCTGAGCGGCGCCTACAGGGAGCCACGCACAAGGCAGAGACGTGGGCTGTAGTCCACGGCTTCCAGTTTTCAGCTGAGAAGTCGTGTGTCATGCACTTCTATCAGCGTTGTATCGTTCATCCGGAACCAGATTTTATCTTACTGTGATCCACTCACTGTAGTGGAGGCATATCGATTCTTAGGACTGGTTTTCTATGCCCGATTGACTTGGCTACCTCACCTTCATCAGCTTAAACGGAAATACTGGCAGCCTCACAATGCCCTCCGCTGCCTGAGCAACATCAATTGGGGTGCAGATCACTCTATGCTGCTGCAGCTCTGCAGAGCCCTCGTTCAATCCCGCCTTGACTATGGGAGTGTGGTTTATGGTTGGACGGCGCCCTCGGCGTTGCGTTTACTCGACTCAGTGCACCACTGTGGCATTCGTCTAGCGATAGGTTCCTTTAGAACTAGTCCAGTGACCAGTGTCCTGGTGGAGGCCAGAGTCCCTCCATTGAAGGTTAGGCGTGCACAACTGCTCGCCAGTTACATTGCACACGTTTGTAGTTCTGCGCATCTGAATTACTGTCTCCTTTTCCCACACGCAGCAGCCTGTCTCCCGCATCGGCGGCCCAGGTCAGGGCTAACGATTGCGGTTTGCGTGCGATCCCTTCTGTCTGAACTGGAATCCTTCCTTTTACCACCTGTACTTGAGGTTAATTCACGTACACCTCCATGGTGTACACCTAGGCCTCACCTACACCTGGACCTTTCACATGACCCTAAGGACTCTCCGCTGTGACTTCGTCTCGATTCTTGACATGTACCGGAGCGAGGAAGTGGTTTACACTAATGGTTCGATGGACGACGGTCACGTTGGCTTTGCCTGTGTTCATGGAGGACATATAGAATGGCACTACTTGACTGATGGCTGCAATATTTTCACTGCAGAGCTGGCAGCCATATTTCATGCTCTTGATCATATGGGCTCATGCCCAGGTGAGTCATTTCTCCTGTGTACTGACTCCTTGAGCAGTCTACAAGTTATTGACCAGTGCTACCCTCATCATCCTTTGGTGGCGACCATCCAGGAGTCCATCTATGCCCTGGAACGGTCCAGTCATTCAGTGGTGTTTGTCTGGACCCCAGGTCATGTCGGAATCTCAGGCAACGAACTTGCCGACAGGCTGGCCAAACAGGCTATGTGGAAACCGCTTCTGGAACTGGGCATCTCTGAACCTGACGTGTGTTCTGACTTACGCCACAAGGTTTTTCAGCTTTGGGATACAGAATGGCATAACAGTACGCACAGCAAACTACTTGTCATTAAGGAAACTACGGATGTGTGGATGTCTTCCATGCGGGCCTCTCGCAGGGAATCAGTTGTCCTCTGTCGGCTCCGTATTGACCATGCTTGGGCGACCCACGGTTACCTCCTGCACTATGAAGACCCGCCTCAGTGTCGTTGCGGTGCCCTGATGACAATGGCCCATCTTCTGGTGCACTGTCCCACTTTGACTGCCCAGCGACGGAATCTTGGGTTACTGGACTCGTTGCCACTAATTTTATCTGACAACACTTCATTGAGTGATTTAGTTTTATGTTTTATTCGTGAGGGTGGGATTTATCATTTTATCTAAGTTTTAGAGCATGTCCTTTGTCCCTCTATGTTCTCCACTCAAGTGCTTTTAGGGTGGAGGTTGTAATGTGTGAGCAGAGTGGCTGGCTTCTCCTTTTTATTCTCATGGTTAGCCAGCCATGGTCATCTGCTTTGTTGTTTTATTATCTTCATCCCATTTCTTATGTTTCTGTGGTTTTCTTGTCCCCCTTTCGTCCATTTACATGTTTGCTGCCCTTCATCATTCTTGTGATTTTTCCTTTAATTCCGTTTTGTGTTGTCAGTCTCATTTGTTTTATTCTCTCACTTGTGGCATTGTTTTATTCGGAACAAGGGACTGGTGATCTCGTAGTTTGGTCACTTCCCCTCTCTATTAATCCAACCAACCAACCAGGAGAGAACCATTCATTGTAAGATGAAATAATGTCTCCAGGCCGGCACAATTGTTACATTGGTAGGGCAGGTAGATTGTTTGGTATATGCTGCCATAAACATGTCAGCTGTACACTTAAATTTACACCATTCATGTGCACTGGAAACTTGCTGATATAATAGAAACACCAAATAGAAACTCTAGATGTTACTAAGGATTTCTGCCTGTCATATGGAATCCACAGGTACATACTATAGGCACTCTCATATTGGCACTTAAAGGTACTGGCCAAGAGCTTTCTGTATAATAATTGAAACACCCCTCCCTCTACGTTGCCTAAATGACCCTTCCCCTCCTTTCACTACTCATCCTGTTTCCTATACATCTTCCGCTTTCGGTTCCTCTACCATCTATTAACCTAGCTGTATGTCATGCCTACCTACATTTAATGTTGATTACTGCCATAATCTGACTTCCACTCCAGTCTCTTACCTTTTCCATTTGTTGGTTTTCCTGTCTCTCGTAGTAATTCTTAGTATGCATTTCCCCATTACTCTCTCAGCTATTTCTCAGTGGTTGAATGGTTCTCACATTAACAGTCCATGTCCCATTAGTAAAAGTCAAATCTGACAATACATACAGAATGTAAACTTTGATTTTGAGACACATCGGATGCACGTGTTGCAAACTGATGCAGACGTAACTCTTTTCTCCTGTATTATTGCTTATTTGGGAAGACATGAGGTGATGGCTAAGATATTTTGGAAAATGGTAGTACCATTTTGGATAAGGTATCAATTTTTATAAATTTTCACCAAGTAGTATGTTTTTAAAAGGAAGAGCATCTTATAAAATATGTTGGAAATGACAGAAAGATACCCACAACAGTAGATGGCATATGAATTAATTTTCATTATTATCTCTTTTGATGTCTATATGGCATTGGAAACATTAAGTTATCTGAAACCAAGTAGAGATCACATGCATTGTGCCAGTGAAATTCTTAACCTACACATCCCATTTGATGAGTGCTAAAGAAAAGCTAAGTGATGGATGGGTTGAGGCTTGAAGAGTGTGTGGTCTCCAAGCTGGGGCTAGTCAGTCCAGTCAAACTTCTAGTACTGGTAAATTTGGACATCCTTCATGTGGCAACATAGGATATGATGATGGAAGTTTTCGCTTTCCTAGTAGAGGGTATATTGAATTGACTGGCAGTTTGTACAAACTTTAAGAAACCACACCCTCCAGGTAAGCTGCATATTAAGGAGGTGGGGGGCTGCTGACAGAAATTAGTCAATAGGGCGCACTTCATTGTACCTGCTCATGTCATTTGGCTTATAGATTACTCAGCTATGCCAGACTCTTTGTACTGAATGACAATTATATCTATAGTCGTTCTCCACAACCAGTCTCAACCTGTTCAGTGGAGACTGTGTTGTTTACCACTATAATCATTCCCCGTTCTGGTCCAATTCACAATTTTCTGTGATTTTATTGTATGACTATGTTGTTGGATATTATTGCGACAAATTAATGTGCTGTTGAATGCTTCATGTTGGAATGTACATTCTGATCATTACACAATTACTACAGGCAGGAAGATTTCATGTAGATGGTAAGGCAAGAAATAAAGTGGATAAATTTTCTATCTGAAGTTTACCATAATTAGTAATTCAGTGTCAGCCAGAAACAGTTTTATCTGCTGGTGTTAAGTTTCCCAAGCATTTTATCTAACAAATTGTAGCAAAACTGATACAGTTGGTAAAAATCTTTAAATCAGTGCATCAACTGAACTGCATAATTTTGTAGTACAAAAGTACAATAATGACAAAATATGACACTTTATCTTTTGTAAACACACAAATCAACATGGCATATGCCATGCATGCTATTCAAGATTAGAATGTTTTGAAGTTAGATTCGTTATTATGAGGAAAAGGAATTTTTAATGATGAAATGAGCAAACTTTTGAAAAAATTGGAGATAGGTGTTTGAAGAAGAGGCGAAGGAAACGTTGTGCACTGGTTTGTGCCATCAAACTAGGCTGACAACTTTAATGGCCACAGACCCATGAATGTTTGTGTTCACAATCCTAGGTTATAGTTTCAACCCCATGACGGTAATGATGAACTCAGGTAACGACACCAAGGCAAAGAGTATGGAACAGCAAGTCTCTGCAGTGTAGATTCTGTGAAGGAATACAAATCACTTCAGAATTTATTGATAAAGCAACTTCTACAGCTACGTACATACATATACATACTCATACATACTCTGCAAGCCACTGTATGGTGGATGGTAACTTTTACTACTAGTAGTCATTTCCTTTCATGTTCCACTCGCAAATAGAGTGAGATAAAAGCAAGTGTCTATTCATCTCTGTATGAGCGCTACTATCTGTTATCTTATCTTTGTGGTCTTTACGCGTAATGTGTATTGATGGCAGTAGAGTTGTTTTGCAGTCAACTTCAAATGACAGTGCTCTAAATTTTTTCCATTCCTTCCAGGGATTCCCATTTGATTTTATGAAGTGTCTGTAATACTCACATGTTGATCGAACCTACCGGTAAAAAAATGTAGTGGTCTGTCTCTGAGTTGCTTCAGTTTCTTCCTTTAATCCAATCTGTTGGGGATCCCAAATACTGGAGCAGTACTCAAGAATGGGTCCTACTAGTACTCTGTATGCAGTCTGCTTTACAGATGAACCATACTAATTTAATTAATTCATTTTAGACATAAAACTGAAAAACAATACATTACACTAAATTAAAGAATGTACTTGAAAACTGAGCTGTCAGAACAAACTGAAATTGATAAAGATAACATTGAATTGAGCAAAAATAGATAAATAAAATAAAATGAAATAAAGAAAGAAAAAATGAGGAAAATATTTTTTTAATGTCCCTGGCTATCTCATTTGTGGATTAATGACATTTCCTTGGTATGAATCTTAGTGTGGCATCTGCATTTCCTGTAACATTACTTTTTGGCCACAGCTCAAGATATTTGGCAGTTGACTCTTTCCAATGATAATAGCTTGTTTTGCAATCAAAAAGTGAGTTATTTTGCACATTTACATGTGGTGAATTACATTGTTTTATGCGGATGTTTGACTGTGAGTCCTTGCATCTATCAGTGGGTCTAACTTATGTTTAATTACCTAGCATTGCAACTTCAGTACATGTAACAGAATCATCCACAAATGGCCCTTTGGAGGCACTTACATTGAGAGTCTGAACTAGTCTTTTATAAACTGAGTGAATATTTGGAATACATGTGAATCTGTGTTAACATCTGGTGATATGTCTCTATTGAGAACAGAAAACCACTGCTTGGAGGGGATTGGGACCAGTTAATATAGAATCAAATAAGTATCTTGTGACACATAAACTCTTTCGTTCATCTTTTCACCTATGTCAGTTGATTTTCAGTATGATCTTCTTCAATGAGATAGTTTCTGGAGACCAAATTTGGTTTTTCAGCTTTCTCTGTATTGCCCTGTTGGCTTTTCATGGTTCAAGATCACTGAACTGCTGAATGGGGGTTACTGACTCATTGCCAAGTCCAAAAGTCTTAGTGTTTCTCATCACCTTGGCATTTAAGAGTATTATTTTGAAATCATTCAATGGTTTCCCTAAACACATTTGACTTTTTTCATCTTTTATTTGCTAATCACACATTGGCATTGTTTAAATTTTGGTGGAGCTCTCTCCCTGCTTTCACAGTGGTTTCTGGCATGGGTACAGAACAATGGCAGCCGTCTCCTGGCACTTACTATGTGGTTCTACTTGCATATTGTACAATACTATTGAACTTTTGCCATTGATGCTCTGCATTTTCAGCCATAAAGATGAATGTCTGATATTGGCTACTCAGGAAAAAGCAATATCGTACTCATTGCTGTGGCTTCACAGAGATTTTTACCTATGCGGGTCAATCCATACCAAGTGGTCCAAGAAAAAAATGATCGGTTGCTTGACCCTCTCAGAAAAATTTTGTATTTGCTGGGTGAATTCCCCAGTATTAAAAAAAAAAATTTATTATTATTTTGAAATGGTGGCCATGTGTGTTCCAGGCTGCATGCGTTTTTTTGCATTTGCAGGCATCTACATTTTTTACAATTTTTCAGTAGTGGATTGTCCTAAGCCTTTCAGATAAAATGCATTTAGTTCAACACGCTCTGGGCTCCAAATGAACATCATTATCACTTAGCTGAATGTATTCTTTAATATATTTTTAGTAGTTCAAAGTTATCATCCATAAATTGAAAAAAACTCAATCTTTGAACAGTGGTTTTTCAAAGACAGATTAATTTCTCAGCTTTAATATTTTTTCTGCTTTTACACTGTATAGTATTGTTACTTTTTATAGAGTATCAATGGTGAGCAGCTTACACTTAAAAAATTACACTATTTTAAAAACGGATTTTTTTAAATTTTCCAATTTTGTGGCCTGCAATATCTATGTTGGGGGACTAAATAAAAATCTGAAAATTTCACAGTTAATAGACCTTTATGATAGCAAACTTCAGTATAAATTTCAACTTTGAGATTCAATTGGAAGTTATGGAAAAAAGATTACAAACACGAGTCAAAAATAGGTTTTTTAACATCTGCAATATCTAGGCTTTTGGAATAAAATATATCAGTTACAGTATATAATTTAATCATATCTATGATTACTTATTTTTTTTATTGAAAATAATCCTACTAATTACATTATATTGTTCTCTTTTTGTTTGTTTTTAGTACATCACACATTGAACATTTGAGATATTTGTTCACTCAGTTTGGGTGTTAGATTATAAGCTCACCGAGTTACAGTTGTAAATTCCATGAGAGTCAGCTTCCGTAGTACATTTTTGAGTGACATCCAAACTTGAGCCTTCTGAATTTTTTAAAGAGATGTCCTTGGTCCTGGAGGGTGATAAAATACAACATGTACATCTTGGTTTTGACAGTCAATATTCTTAACTTCGCCAATCCGCCACTGTTCATGGTAAACACAAGTCTCTATGTCTTAATTTGGAAGAACCAATTGTATAAATTTTCCACACTGATGAAGTTCACTATCAGGCGAAATTGATGTGATCTTACACTTCAGTAAGTTGTGTGAATGGGGTACAAAACAGTGAAAAGATCGAGTGCCTTTAATCTTCTGACAAGTGTTGTATGTTTCCTTCAAGACACTGTCATAGACTTCTTGTATTTCCTCACATTGTACAAAAACATAGGTAATTCCTTTGATATGGTTTTTACAGAATTCAAACATTTCGTGAGGTGTTATGATATGTTTGTCATCAGCCTGCCACAGACTTGCTTTTTTGACAGCTCGCTTTATTGTACCCCTGACACCATCACAAGCTACTTTGTCACTCCAGATACTATCCTAACTGGAAACAGGTACTTAACAAATATGCAGTGTTTTGTGGCAGACAGCTTGTTGACATTATTGCAACAGATATGTGGAAGGAAAGGGAATTTGAAGTTAGTGATGTCCAAAACATAATGGAAATGCTGTAACTACCAGTTTTGTGTGTGCGTTGCTTCATACACCGCACATGAAGTTTGTGCTTGATTTGACCACTAGAGACAACCCGTTTTTGACAGGTCATAGAAAATGCCAGTAGCCACTAATTTATTATCTAATGAATTAAGTACATTCTCACTGTAAATGTAAATAGCTTTCTCTATATCAGAACCCTTAAGAAATCCAAACTGTGACTTGGACAATATATTATTTGCAGTCACATGCTTAAGGAGACGCTTGAACACAACCTTTTCAAATATTTTTGAGAAAGTTGGAAAAGATGAAATTGGTCGATAGTCAGCTAGACTAGGTGAGTGCATTAAGCCATTGTAATGGATGGAGAGGTGATGTCCGGCTTTGATATAACAACATATAAACACAGTGTCTTTCAACTGAAAAATCTTCTAAGACAGAGCAATTTACACTCTGTCAATAATAGGTTTACAAGTGATCAAACATGTCTTGACTATATTTCGTCCATTTTCAAATTTCAAAGGAATCATTTGATGTGACAATGTTTCCATTTTTAGAACGCAGTTCCTTATCTTTAAATTATACAGGTAGATCCCATTCTGGTAAGAGTAATATAACTGCACCTCTCCCACCGAACCTGTTGCTGAAAATAAAACTGTCAGGTTTTGTAAAGGCCAGTTCACACTGGTCGTCATATCACATTATGCCCTGTACCATTAATGCATTCCAAATGGCAGCATCCACACTGGCCGTCCTGTCCCACGGCATTACGGCGCAGCACCCTTCACGGTTTCTTGGTAAGAAAGTTTTGCTGGCTGACGTCATCCATTCATTGCTAATCACATGAACCCCAAACTCATTTCCTCTCGATACAAAGCCATGTACAGATCTCCGTATTTCGTTTAGCTGTAGTTTTCGTAATTAATACCAGTTGTTCTTTGTCTTTGTTATAAATTGTTTCGTTTCGTTATTTCTTTTGGTAAAATTTATAGTAAGTAATGAAAGATTAATTGAAACAATGAGGCACCAGTTTGAATTGCATGACATGAGCATACTAAATTGCTTGCCATCTGTTACATTTATAAAGTGAATTTTTATATATACCGGTAAAGTATTAAATATGTTGCAATGAAATACATTACAATATTGCTCCATCTTGAATTGAAAAAAAGTACTGCCAGTAATATCAGATTGAGTAGTAGGTGGAATTTATTTCTATGTTGTCAGGAATTTGTACCATTTCATAAAGACACAACAGTTGAAAACCATCCTGTGAAGATAGCAACTCTTGCAAAAAGAACAGTTGAGGACAGCCATGCGAACTGAGATCATGTTACTTGAATTGACTTGACATGCCGCGACATGACAGACAATGTGAGAACCTGATGTGATGGTGCCATGACAGACAGTGTGAATCGGCCTTAAGTCCCTTGCAGACAGAGACTGGTTTTTGCCAATGTTGTGGAGACGCAGACTATACTTTCAATAACGATTTGTCAGCAAAGATAATATTTGATAGGCTTCTATAGCCTTTTTGACATAAATTAATGAAAGATGCTTCAAAACCAAGTTTCTGAACAGACAAAATCCATGGATACCAAAAGACTGACAAATTTGAAAAACTAAATTATACAGTTGTATAATACGAGGGCAGTTCAATAAGTAATGCAACACATTTTTTTTCTCGGCCAATTTTGGTTGAAAAAACCGGAAATTTCTCGTGGAATATTTTCAAACATTCCCGCTTCGTCTCGTATAGTTTCATTGACTTCCGACAGGTGGCAGCGCTGTACGGAGCTGTTAAAATGGCGTCTGTAATGGATGTGCGTTGCAAACAACGGGCAGTGATAGAGTTTCTTGTGGCGGAAAACCATGGCATCTCAGATATTCATAGGCGCTTGCAGAATGTTTACGGTGATCTGGCAGTGGACAAAAGCACGGTGTGTCGTTGGGCAAAGCGTGTGTCATCATCGCCGCAAGGTCAAGCAAGACTGTCTGATCTCCCGCGTGCGGGTCGACCGTGCACAGCTGTGACTCCTGCAATGGCGGAGCGTGCAAACACACTCGTTCGAGATGATCGACGGATCACCATCAAACAACTCAGTGCTCAACTTGACATTTCTGTTGTTAGTGCTGTCACAATTGTTCACCAGTTGGGATATGCAAAGGTTTTTTCCCGCTGGGTCCCTCGTTGTCTAACCGAACACCATAAAGAGCAAAGGAGAACCATCTGTGCGGAATTGCTTGCTCGTCATGTGGCTGAGGGTGACAATTTCTTGTCAAAGATTGTTACAGGCGATGAAACATGGGTTCATCACTTCGAACCTGAAACAAAACGGCAATCAATGGAGTGGCGCCACACCCACTCCCCTACCAAGAAAAAGTTTAAAGCCATACCCTCAGCCGGTAAAGTCATGGTTACAGTCTTCTGGGACGCTGAAGGGGTTATTCTGTTCGATGTCCTTCCCCATGGTCAAACTATCAACTCTGAAGTGTATTGTGCTACTCTTCAGAAATTGAAGAAACGACTTCAGCGTGTTCGTAGGCACAAAAATCTGAACGAACTTCTCCTTCTTCATGACAACGCAAGACCTCACACAAGTCTTCGCACCCGAGAGGAACTCACAAAACTTCAGTGGACTGTTCTTCCTCATGCACCCTACAGCCCCGATCTCGCACCGTCGGATTTCCATATGTTTGGCCCAATGAAGGACGCAATCCGTGGGAGGCACTACGCGGACGATGAAGAAGTTATTGATGCAGTACGACGTTGGCTCCGACATCGACCAGTGGAATGGTACCGTGCAGGCATACAGGCCCTCATTTCAAGGTGGCGTAAGGCCGTAGCATTGAATGGAGATTACGTTGAAAAATAGTGTTGTGTAGCTAAAAGATTGGGGAATAACCTGGTGTATTTCAATGCTGAATAAAACAACCCCTGTTTCAGAAAAAAATATGTTGCATTACTTATTGAACTGCCCTCGTATACCCTGAGGTGACAAAAGTCATGGGGTAGCAATATACACATGCCGGTAGTGTTGTGTACACAAGGTATAAAAGGGAGGTGCATTGGCGAAGCTGTCCCTTGTACTCAGGTGGTTCAAGGGAAAAGGTTTCCGACGCGGGTATGGCCGCACGGCAGGAATTGACAGACTTTAAGGTGGAACAGTAATTGGAGCTAGACACATGGGACATTCTATTTCGGAAATCGTGAGGGAATTCAATATTCCGAGATCCACAGTGTCAAGAGAGTGCCGAGAATACCAAATTTCAGGCGTTACCTCTCACCACAGACAGAGCAGTGACTGACGGCCTTCATTTAACGGCGATAGCAGGAGCATGTGCATAGAGTGGTCAATGCTAAAAGACAAGCAACACTGCGTGAAATAAACGCAGCAATAACGTATTCATTAGGAGAGTGTAGTGAAATTTGGTGTTAGCGAGCTATGGGAGCAAAGGAACGACGCGAGTGCCTTTTCTGACAACACAGCATCGCCTCCCCTGGGCTTGTGACCATATCTGTTGGACCCTAGACTACTGGAAAACCGTGTACTGATCAGATGAGTCCCAATTTCAGTTGGTAATAGATGATGCTAGGGCTCGGGTGAGGTGTAGACCTCACGAATCCATGGACCCAAGCTGTCATCAAGGCGGTGTGCAAGTT
The DNA here is from genome assembly GCF_023864345.2 of Schistocerca serialis cubense. Taxonomy (NCBI): domain Eukaryota; kingdom Metazoa; phylum Arthropoda; class Insecta; order Orthoptera; family Acrididae; genus Schistocerca; species Schistocerca serialis. The sequence continues at coordinate 893,736,987 of NC_064640.1, forward strand.
GATGGAGGCCCGTGTCCTGATCAGATGAGTCCCGATTTCAGTTGGTAATAGATGATGCTAGGGTTTGGGTGAGGTGTAGACCTCACGAATCCATGGACTCAAGCTGTCATCAAGGCGGTGTGCAAGTTGATGGAGGCTCCATATAGTGTGGGCTGTGTTTACATGGAATGGACTGGATCCCCTGGATGCTCAGCTGCTTGAGGACTATATACAGCCACTCATGGACTTCATGTACCCAAACAACGATGAAGGGCGCTGATGACCGCCTAATTGAGCGCCCCACAAACCAAACATCAACATCAAACAACAATAGAATTTTTGTGGATGACAGTGCAATATGTCACCAGGCCAAAACTATTGGCAATCAGTTTGAAGAACATTCTGGACAATGCGACTGAATGGTTTGGCCACCCAGATGGCCTGACATGAATCCCATCGAACATTTGTGGGATATAGTAGAAGTATCTATTTGTGCACAATGTCCTGCACTGGAAACATTTTGGCAATAATGCACGGCTATAAAGGCAGCATGGCTCAATATTTCTGCAGGGGACTTCTAAAGACTTGTGGAGTCCATGAAATCGGGGCTGATCTGACCAGATTATGGTTTTCCAATAGTCTAGGGTCCAACCGATATGGTTACAAGCCCGAGAGAGGTGCTGCAGATGAGTCGTACTATTAGCAAAGGCACTCGCGTCCGTCGTCTGCCGTCATAGCCAATTATCGCGGAGTTTCACAGCACTGTCCTAACGGATACGTTCGTCGTACGCTCCATATGATTTCTGCAGTAATTTCATGCACTGTTGATTGTCTGTTAGCACTTACAACTGTACCGAAACGTTGCTGCACTCACTCGTTAAGTGAAGGCTGTCAGCTACTCGTTGTCTGTGGTGAGAAGTTATGCACGAAATTTGGTACCCTTGGCCTACTCTTGACACTGTAGTTTTCGGAATACTGAATTCCCAAACGATATTCGCAGTGGAATGTCCCCTGCATCTCACTCCAACTACCATTCCATGTTCAAAGTCTGTTAATTACCATCGTGGGGCCGTAATTACGTCAGAAACCTTGTTATACGAATCACCTGAATACAACTGACAGCTCAGCCAATCGACTGCCTTTTTATACTCTGTGTATGCAATACGTCCGCCATCTATATATGTACAGTCGTGGACAAAACGAGCGAGACCCCTCACCTTTTAGTCATGCTGATCCGCACAGCTTTAAAGTCTGCCATACAGCATAACAGGCAAGGCGACGAAGTGCTACCAACATACTATGCACAGGCGTGAAATTGAAAAACTGTCCGAACTTTGTCAGACTGTTTTCAAATATGTGTAAGACTATATTAATGCTGATTTGTGTGCTAAATTAGTAAGAACTGTACTAATAAAATGAATTTCAGCTTATCGAGATAACATAACTGTTTTAGTAAGACAAAGTACCCCAGATCGGTACGAATTAGCAAAATATTATGCGCATTCGGTCGCCAAACGGTCTGTGTCAACGTTCAGACCAGTCATACTGGATTACTGTTGCTGACCTACCATGAAAGTGTGCAAATTTAGCAATGCGTGAAGATTCATAACGAAATTCAGATAAAAATCATTCAGTGCCACTGTCAATAATTGACAGAAGCGTAAATATTGGGCAGTAACAACTATGAAATTCTACAAGAGTTTCATATTGACATCCACGGGGCGCTGACACACAATACAGGTAGCAATAAATCGTATTGGGGGCGCGAGAATTTCTTATAATTGCTTTACTGATAATCTATCTGCCTCCGTCGAGATTAGGACCGAAAACAAACCAGACCTCCCTTGCGGTAGCAAACACCTTTAACTACGCTAGCAGACAACCCAGGCAAACAGTCCTCTATTGTTACCCCAGACATGAATAAGCCGACAATTTTGCACTGAAAATGGCAAAATGATCTGCAGTTTCTGTTGCTTAGAGCTTTCTGGACTCAAAAATATGAACTTTCTAACTTTATGTCACCGCTTATATAACAATCATTCGGGATTTTTATCGAAATAACAAAATACTGTTATTAGTGAGAAAATTTAGTAGGATAATTCTGCGCCACCCCAGGAAATAAACGACGACGTAGCTGCCAAACATATTCTACCATGTTTCGAATTCTCCATTAGACTCGCCACAGCCAAAAAACGTTCATTTGCCGCAGTGTTCCTTAAGCTAGCTATCAATGGGAATGCTCGCACTTCCAAAACGCGGTGGTATTAATACTGGGATCTGAATTACCACGTGTATAGGCAAATGGATTTTATTTGCATTCCTGTAAACGTGATTTGGATCGAAAGCGTAGGTCCGATTGATATGCTGATGTATTGACTGCAACTAGAACATTTCGAATAAAGAGTATGTGGAATGATTAATGCGGCCCTCATCTTCAGTAACTGTCATAGCTATTTTCATTGTTAGGATTTCGTCACCTCAATCGGTAACAATGGAACCCCACTAGTCTCTCTTTCTTGACCGTCTATCTGTCCACCCAACCTTTAAAACCCGTTTACCTCGAGTGCCGGTAGACATAATAAGCGGAAATGTACCGCACTTCCTGCAGTATACGGTCCCCTGGTAGTGTAAAAAAGTGAGTTTCTGTGTCAACATAATCTAAAGGTACGGCTGTTTATGTAAAGAAAATTTACGCAAAAGGTCAAAAAATGGCTCTAAGAACTATGCGACCAAAGTGCTTAGGTCATCAGTCCCCTAGACCTAGAACTACTTAAACCTACCTAAGCTAACACACATCCATGGCCGGGGAAGGATTCGAACTGACGGAGCAAGCAGCCGCGCTGTCCGCGATATGACGCCGTTGAACGCACGACTAACCCGCTCCGGCAAGCTATTAATATCATCTGGGGTTGCTAAAAAGTTATCCATTTCTGGTGAATGATTTTCTGCGCAGTTCATTTAAGATAGAATAACTAAAATATATTTCATGTTACAGAAGAGAAAGGACGCCTAATTCTTTTCCCCTTGTCTTTATTTATGATGTTAGATTCACAATCTTAGCATACGTACTGCCCATAACCACACTTAGTGCCAAGTCTTAGTGACAGATATGCGAATACAACACATTGGCTTATACTTGAGGTATTTAGTTTCTCATGAAGTTGTGGCAGACGATGCTGTGGCGTCTTCGAAGTGCGAGCTTAGCCAGTCCTAGCTATCTCAGCACATCAGCTGAGCGAGCGTTTTCTTCCTGCTGCTAGTCTAATGGACAATGGCAACACCGTAGAATACGTTTGACGACTATATGACCATCGATTTATGTTTTTGAGTGGTTCATAATTATGTTAGTAAATCCACTCGATATTTTTATGTCCTTTAAATTACATTTACTACATGATTCACACTGAAGACGTAGGAAATGTATTTATTTGCTCCAGGAAACACGTTGCGACGGGAATTGCTGCTTACATTGACATTTATGTTGCGAATTAGTCTTCTTAGCCATTACATGGGCAACGAGGATGCTCTGTTTTGCTACAGTTGTTTCATAGCTTAGTGGCAATGTGTGTTGGTTTGAATCCTAGGATCGACGATTAACTTCAGAAATACAATTACAGAATAGTGGCATATCGATTATGGCTCCTCACCATCAACAATAGTTGTTACCCATAGTTTCGTATTTGCTATTTGACCATCGTCACCCTTTAGAGACCAACCTGATCTTTCCACAACGCCATTTTTGACTTGCTTCTTAGTATGTCCTATAACTACAGATTTTTTGAAAATATTAACTGTTCAATAGGTTATTCCACAAATTAAAACTTTCAGTTATTCTTTATATCTTGAAACTTACTACTGTTCATTTTCGCTGAAGAAAAGATACATAATAATAAAATGAAATCATAGATTAGAATCTCAAAGCATACTGTGAATGGTTAAAATGAAATGAACTAAAAATCATCTTCTTGTCTAAAACATGTCACTGTTCCAGAGAACTTCGGCACCTCTCAAAATTTTTTACGTCTCTGATGTTTAGCCACATGTGGACAAATAGTGGGTCTCATGAAGCAGCACTGTTGAGCCATCACAAAATAAAGCTACAAAATTAATAAATGAAACTATTCTTCTACTGTTGCTTCGAATCGCGTATACCAACTGCCCTCTACTGCGACGACGACTCGAAGTCTATTGGGTATTTGATTTTTCTCTTCTTTTTTGGGCCTCCTTACCTCCTCTTCTAACCCAACCTTCGCTCTCCAATTACTCCTTTATCAGCGAGCTCAATATTTTCCATTTGTGCTAAATTGCTTTTTACCCTTCTTGCATGTAAACGTGTTTCGTATCTTTTTTAGAGACTCCATGAATACATAACGTGAGTATTTATTCTCTTAGCAAATTAAATATTAAATATCTTGTTCTGAATTAATTTGTTTGTCCAGATTCCACATACTGTGTTTCCTTAAAATTATATAAAATATACGTCTGTTAAAAAAAACTTGAAACATCTGTTGCAGCTGATTGGTTAAGGGCTGAAAAAAAAACACCTCTGCTGATGCTGCTTAGTATCGCGTATAGCTTTCTTCGGCTTCCACAACGGCTCGAAGTGTATTGGGCATTGAGCCCACAACTCTAGCCACATAACTGGAGATTCAAGCAATTCATTCCAACCGTCATGAATCACATCAGAAAGCTGTCGGCGAGTCGACGGTGACTGTCCCTTTTTCTGTATTACTCTGACCATTTCTGCCCAAATACTCTCAATGAGCCGATATCTATGCCTATACCGTTACCGACTCTCTGCCACTCCTTCAGCAACTGTAAATATATTTTGGATTATATCTAGAACCTTTTGGCCGGTAGACTAGTACTTTTTCGTCCTTGAAAATCACTCGCCTCCAAAACTGGAGAGGTTGCGGGCGTCTCTGTGGGAAACAGTGAATGTCTCTTTCACAACAGCACTTCTTGCTCTCAGTTCACCTTCCTTTAGATGATGAGTGACGGTGTTACTGCTAAGATTGAGACCCAAAGTCTGCTGAATTTGTCGTGCGTTGACAAATGGGTGGTTCTCACTGAAACAGAGTATCTGCCGATCCTGAGCTGCTCTTGTTTTGCGGCGACGGCCATGAGGCCTTCCATTCAGGTTACCACCCTCTTCCTTTCGTCTTATCCACCTGGCTACCGTCGACTTGTGATGACCCGTCTGAAAATCCCTCTGCATGGAGTGCTATTATAGCGCCCTTGTCTGCCTCAGCCAGATGGGTCATTTAGCGTTGACTGAATGATTCGTCGCAGTTAATATCTTCTGCGAAAACAGCGCTAGTAGGAAACAGACTGCCTCCTCAACGACTGCAGCCACAACGAAATGGCCAAGTATGTGTAACACGGAAATCGATGGCATAAACGAGAGATCGCAAGCCCACTCTCGTATCATTACATACATAGTGTTGCAACTTAGAATCCGCAATTTTTCTCAGAAGGGACTGGTCTGCTCTTGTCATGTCTTATCCTGATAAATACTACGTGAAATGAAATGTTTACATTTTGAATAAACGGCATGTCTAAAGCAAGAAACATTTCTGAAATACCTGAGGCAACCTGAAGAAGAATCGGTGAATGTTGGCTGTAGAAGGTTGCCTTATGAGAAGGAAAACGTGTTTATCCTTGCTCGCCGAGTTTCCAAAATGGTTCAAATGGCTCTGAGCACTATGCGACTTAACTTCTGAGGTCATTAGTCGCCTAGAACTTAGAACTAATTAAACCTAACTAACCAACGGACGTCACACACATCCATGCCCAAGGCAGGATTCGAACCTGCGACCGTAGCGGTCACGCGGTTTCAGACTGTAGCGCCTAGAACCGCACGGCCACTTCGGCCGGCGAGTTTCCAAGTGGCGGAGGTTGGTCTGAGGCATACATAGTTCTGGCTGGGCGTAAGAAGCGACTCGACTAACGAGGGGAACTCGCCAAGTGCCATACGCTGATTGTCCGGAAACTTTTCTCAATGAAAGAGAGGACAAAATAAGCTAACATGTGTTTCGGCTTATCTGAAGACACTCGACAGTTTCCGAGAAAACGACGGTCAAAGTTATCAAAGCGCTGTTGCTATAGTATAGATACCGTTTGCGGCCCAGAATGCAATTGAAGCGATGGCTCAGTTGTTACCGTCGTTCCTTCTTAACTTTGATTCCCGAGTTCGAGACCATATTTTTTTTGTTATTATTTTTTCCTCCCTCTCTATCAGAATTATCTACGGACGATTTTTCCAATTTATGTTGAAATAATGTTGTCGTTATTCGTCAGTTGACTTTCTGTGTAATTAATGAATTAAACAAAATAAACGAATGAGAAAATAATGTGAAATATTTTTAAACCCTCTTATAACCTGTAAGGTTGCAAGGGCATTCACAAATATTTCACATCATTTTCTCATTGGTTTGGTTTTTTAACTTATTTTATTACACAGTAAATTAATTGACAAAGAACGACAACATTGTTTCAGCATAAATTGGAATAAATATTCGTAGATAATTCAGAGAGCGAGGGGAAAGAACATCAGGGTTTCGAACTCGCAGTGCAAAGTTCAGAAGTCGCGACGGTAGCCGCTTAACCACGGCTTCAATTGAATCGTTACACTCTAAAAGGTATCTACACTACAGCAACAGCGCATTGAAAACTTTGACCGTCGTTTTCTCAGAAGCAATCGATAAGCCGAGACACGTGTTCGCTTGTTTGTCTTTCACTGAGTGAAGTTTCAGCAAGATCGGGGTCGCCTCGTAGTGGCGTGCATTGCGATTCGGTAGACAGAATGCTCCCACTTTTCTCGACTACTCATTGACATGTTTGGAAACTTTCGTTCTTATAGTGGCAGTTTGCATTACGAGGGCTGGTTTTCGTGATAACGATCTACTAATGGAATTTGCTCCTAATTTACGTTACTGTGTAGTAGACCTACTACGACGACTTGGACCGGAAATGTTTGTTTATTTGGATAGTTCGCTTCTTAGTTGCCATATTTCGCTATTATATTTTCCTTTGTTTCAAAACTGCAAGTTTAGATGACCACTGCAAATTGGTAACATCAGTAACAATTTAATACTTTGAAACAGTTACATGTATTGTACGAGGAACGTACTCTGTTGAATGAGGAATACATTAAACACGAAAGCTGCGTCCAGTAACAATAATTAACTTTCGGTTACATGACAAAACACAAGTCGAAATACTGCCAATTCATCTCAGTATCCAGTAAAACTTAAACTGGAACGACCGCAAACATACTTTTGTGGGGAAGGCAAACGAAAGGCTGCGTTTTATTAGCCGCACACTAAGAATACGCAAAAGGTCTACTGAAAACACTGCCTACACTACGTTTGACAGTTCACTGCTATAGTTTTTCTGACCTTGACAGACGTGATTCCATGATTTGCACAACTGATTGGGATATGTCCTCACTTGGGTACCCATTTTTAAATAGTCCTTTACTGTAAGGCCAATACCACTTCTAGTTATTACTCTTGCTGCCCTTTTCTGCAGCTTAAGAATGGTGTCCTTGTTTTGTGCTGGTATTTTTATGTGCTCATTCTATGCTGAATCCCTAAAAACTTCTTGTTTGTTATAGTATCTTTAGATTTCTCATCTGTGCGACGAAATTGTTTTCCCTCTTTTTGTGCTAAAATGCGTAGTGTTTGTTTTCTTTGTGTTTAGTGTTAATTTATTACATAGTGCACATTCGTTAACAACCTTGAGGGTTTCATTTGTTTTCTCTGAAAGGGGTTTTGGTTTCTGGTGTCTTAATAGACCCTTAATAAAGTATGAATTAGATTAATCGAAATGATATGCGCAAAGAGTATCACTGCTCATGTACATAGAGTAGATGTATCTCTACGCTTAACTCGACTCTGGAAACATGTGAGAACTCTGATTGGAAGTTAAGCGCCGCCAATCAGAACCGTTTGTTTAGAGTTTCATGGAGGAATTTGAATTTCTGCTTCAAGGAAGGTGAAAAGTGTTGTGTCGTGGTACTGCGTTGTTGTGAGACGAGTCGTGTTGAAGTGTTGTTTGTTGTCAAGCGTTTTGTGTGTTGGTTTGTTTTCTGTGGTGAAATTACATAATTTTTTCGGATGAAGATGTAAGTATTTCTTAGTTATGTGTGACTGGAAAACATTGCAGAAGTATTGTTGATTATTACTTCGTTTCTAATTGCAGAAATTTAGAAAGGATGTGGAACAGCAGATGGTTGGTCGTCTTTTTCTTTGAAACTTAACATGCATAATTAGTTTGCAACCCATACTTGTTGCATTTATTTAGTGCAAACACGCGCGAACTATGAATAGCCGGTACATCTGCGTCTACTACATCCTGTATTCTGCAACAATGGAGAAGCCTATTTTATTGTAAAATAATCAGTGTTGAATAAAAAATCTTTGTTGTTATTTTTACACGAAAACGATAATACGAAACGTAATACCACGTTTATGTGCAAGTTCCTCACTTCGTAATAGAGGTATCTGAAAAAATACGTGTGCATGGCCAATGATTTTATGCGGTCGTAGGTAGAATTGTTATATATACCTGTATCGTATTCTAGAAATGTAGCAATTCCATTCCACAGACTGTTCGATCACTTTCAGGTTATTAAATTTGGTCAATAACGCAACATGTTGTTTTGCATGTTTGAGGCTTTTTAAAAGTATCTGCTCGATGAAGTAGTAGGCCTATAGCTAAATAATAATCCGTATTTTCCTCAGTTGTTTATACGGTGAGTTGGAAATCTCAGTAATGTCAGCGTACCGCGTCCACTTTTCCCTCGCGTCACATTGTTGACCAAGATGGCCGCCGAGTAAGTGACGCCAGAAACCATTTCCAGAAAGTTAAGTGATTTAGACAGGAATGTAATTTAGTTTAACGCCGACAACAAATTAAATACGTGCATTAGTGTATCGTTTAGTCTTGCCGTTAAAGGTTTGACTTTTCTTTGCGTATTTTTTCAGAAAACACGAAAAGATCGTAACTTCGCGAAGTCGCGCTTAGGCTTAAGTTTTGTAAACGTGTTTGTTTCTTGTTTCACGGTAATTTAACTAGTTTCTCGGTAACAAATAATTAAACTACCGTAAATAGCGTATAACTTCATTGTTTTAATACAGATTTCAGAAAAACAGCGTAACTTTATATCAGAAACTTGCCTATATACATTTGTTTATAGGCCTAACTCTCGTAACGTTTTTGCAGAATCAAAGTTAAAGTATCTCGTTTAATTGCCCTTTTTTCATTCCATCGAGTGAAATATATAATAAATAGCGTATACCTTCGTTGTTTTAATACAGATCTCAGAAAAACAGCGGAATTTTAAATCAGAAACTTGCTTATATACATTTGTGAATAGCCTTAATTCTTGTAACGTCTTTTTTGATTTTCGGTAATTTAATTGATTTATTCTAGCTAAAGTATTATTTTTGCCATGAGTGAGAAGTGCCGGACTTGCCGTAGAATTGTTAGTTCCGGGGTTTGGTGTGATGGATGCAGTAGTTTTTTTCACTGGGGGGACTGCAGTGGCGTGGGTGTTGGGAAAGTGGATCAGGCTCATCAGTGGTTATGTAGGATTTGCAGTAGAGATAGGAAAATAGTGGAACAGGAGGGGAAAATTACTGCCCTTCAGGCTGAGCTCTGGTGAATGTCAAAAATAAGTTTGACCTGTTGCTTCAGTTAGAAACTGATGAGCCTCAAGCAGAGGTAGGTGTAGACAGGACACAACAAACTTTCAATAGGAAATTGAAAAAGAATGTAGGAAAGTCATCGAAAAGGAAGAAAGTTTTGTTGTTAGGCAGTTCTCATGCCAGAGGTGTAGGCCAACTTCTGCAGGAGGAATTAGGACCAGAATACCAGGTCACAAATTTTTTCAAACCAAGTGCTAGTCTGAATCAGGTGACAGAGGATTTAGGTTCACTCTGTAAAGGATTTACCAGGGAAGACACCGTGGTTATTGTGGGAGGGCCAGGGAACAGCATCGACAGAGATCCTGGGTACAGTATAAAGTGTGACCTGGTAAAGATTGCGTCGGCATCGAGACACACCAATGTTGAGTTTGTATCTGTCCTGAGACGCCATGACCGGCCTCATTTGAACTCTTCTGTTGGGAGAGTTAATTTGGATTTGGAACGGCTGCTTGGGTCGGGTGCGGGGGCTCATATTGGTGTGGTTCCTGTTGATTATCTCAGTAGGTGGGACTATACCAGGCACGGCCTACATCTCAACAGGAAAGGGAAGGGGAAACTGGCTGGGGTAATAGCAGGAAATTTAAGGGGGGGGGAGGCACTGCCATGAATGGTAAAATACCAGTGGTTACAGGTGTTGGAGCAGCACCTTTTTTAGGATAGGTAAGACAGAAAGATGTCAAGTTCTACGAGAGGTCAGGATTGAAACAAATCTTGAACTCTTCTGTTGGGAGAGTTAATTTGGATTTGGAACGGCTGCTTGGGTCGGGTGCGGGGGCTCATATTGGTGTGGTTCCTGTTGATTATCTCATTAGGTGGGACTATACCAGGCACAGCCTACATCTCAACAGGAAAGGGAAGGGGAAACTGGCTGGGGTAATAGCAGGAAATTTAAGGGGGGGGGGGGGGGAGGCACTGCCATGAATGGTAAAATACCAGTGGTTACAGGTGTTGGAGCAGCACCTTTTTTAGGATAGGTAAGACAGAAAGATGTCAAGTTCTACGAGAGGTCAGGATTGAAACAAATCTTCAGTTTAGGAAAGAATAAAGAATAAAGTAGATGAGCTTCTGGTTTGTTTAGAAGATTTAGAAGCTGAGAATGAAATAGATATACTATGCCTGTCTGAGCATCACATTGTTACTGATATGGATAAGGTAAATGTAAGTGGTTATAAGCTCTCTGCACATGTAATGAGAGAAAATATGGAGAAAGGAGGAGTTGCCAATATGTCAAAAGTTATCATTGTGCAAAAAGTATAGAAACAAAAAAGTTTTGTGTAGAGAAGCATGTGCCTGTGAGCTTAAATTAAATAAAGGCACATGTATAATTGTAACTGTATATAGGTCCCCATCAGGAAATTTTCATCTATTTCTGAAAAATTTGGACTCCTTCTTGTGCTATCTGTCAGACAGGGGGAAGCAAATTATTATTTGTGGGCACTTCAATGTAGATTCTCTGAAAGAGGGTAACAAGAAAAATGACCTTGAAGTATTACTCGGTTCTTTCAATTTGACACTCGTTATTGATTTTCCTACTCGGGTTGTAAAGGATAGCAGCTCACTGATAGATAACTTCTTTATAGACCAAGATAAGTTTAACCAGATAAATGCTCAGCCTGTTGAGAATGGTCTTTCTGATCATGGTGCACACCTAGTTACAATATATGACATAGCTCCATTCAGCAATACTAAACAGTCCTCCAAAGTAGTACGTTCAGTCAACGATTTAACAATTGCAAATTTCAGGGAAAGCCTACAGCAGTTAGACTGGGATGAGGTGTACCGTGAACCTGATGCCAATTTAAAATATAATTTATTTCATGACATTTTTGTAAATGCATTTGAAAACTGCTTCCCCAAGAAAATAGTTAAATATTCTCGTAAGAAACCTTGTAACAAACCATGGCTTACTAAGGGTATAAAAATATCTTGTAACCGGAAAAGGGAAATGTATCTGACAGCAAGAAAGAGTAGTGGCCCAGAAACTATTAAAAATTATAAAAACTACTGTGTTATATTAAGAAAAGTTATTAAAAAATCCAGGAGTATGTGTATCATGTCTGAAATCAGCAACTCTGATAATAAAATTAAAACAATTTGGAATATTATTAAAAGAGAAACAGGTCAACCAAGAGCAGAGGAAGACAGTATTACCATCAAATTGAATGAAAACTTTACGAACAAAAAGTCAGAAGTTGAAAATATTTTTAATAATCATTTTCTAAATGTTGTGGATATAGTAGGATCCAGGTGTTCATTAGAAGATGCTAGGCTGTTAATGGAAGAGGCCATACCTATGCAATTTGATACAATTGAAATCTCACCCACTTCTCCCTCTGAAATTAGGAAAATAATAAACTTGCTTAAAAGCAAAAACTCACATGGAATTGATGGCATTTCCAGCAAAATACTAAAAGCTTGTTCTCAACAGATAAGTAAGATTCTCAGCCACCTGTGTAATAGCTCTCTGGAACAGGGCATTTTCCCTGATAGACTGAAATATGCTATTGTTACACCTTTGCATAAAAAGGGGGATAGATCTGATGTCAACAATTACCATCCAATCTCCCTTCTAGCAGCTTTATCCAAAATTTTTGAGAAAGTAATGTATTCAAGAGTAGCTTCACATATCTGTAAAAATGAAGTACTAACAAAATGTCAGTTTGGTTTCCAGAAAGGTTTTTCAACAGAAAATGCCATATATGCTTTCACCAGTCAAATTTTGAATGATCTGAATAACCGAACACCACCCATTGGGATTTTTTGTGATCTCTCAAAGGCTTTTGATTGTGTAAATCATGAAATTCTGCTAGACAAGCTCAAGTATTGTGGCATAAGTGGGACAGTGCACAAATGGTTTAGTTTGTACCTAACTGGAAGAGTGCAGAAAGTTGAAATAAGTAGTTCTCGTAACATGCAAAGATAAGCACATTCCTCAAACTGGGGAACTATCAAGAATGGGGTTCCACAAGGGTCAGTCTTGGGTCGTTTGTTGTTCTTATTATATATTAATGACTTGCCATTCTATATTCATGAAGAGGCAAAGTTAGTTCTCTTCGCAGATGATACAAGTATAGTAATCACACCTGAGAAACAAGAATTAACTGATGAAATTGTCAATACTGTCTTTCAGAAAATTACTAAGTGGTTCCTTGTAAACGGACTCTCACTGAATTTTGATAAGACACAGTACATACAGTTCCGTGCAGTGAATGGTATGACGCCATTAATAAATATAGACCTTAATCAGAAGCATATAGCTAAGGTAGAATATTCCAAATTTTTAGGTATGTCCATTGATGAGAGATTAAATTGGAAGAAACACATTGATAATCTGCTGAAACGTTTGAGTTCAGCTACTTATGCAATAAGGGTCATTGCAAATTTTGGTGATAAACATCTTAGTAAATTAGCTTACTACGCCTATTTTCACTCATTGCTTTCATATGGCATCATATTTTGGGGTAATTCATCACTGAGGAATAAAGTATTTATTGCACAAAAGCGTGTAATCAGAATAATAGCTGGAGTCCACCCAAGATCATCCTGCAGACATTTATTTAAGGATCTAGGGATATTCACAGTAGCTTCTCAGTATATATACTTTCTTATGAAATTTGTTATTAACAACCAAACCCAATTCAAAAGTAATAGCAGTGTGCATAACTACAATACTAGGAGAAAGGACGATATTCACTATTCAAGATTAAATCTAACTTTGGCACAGAAAGGGGTGAATTATACTGGCACTAAAGTCTTTGGTCACTTACCAAATAGTATCAAAAGTCTGACAGATAACCAACAAGTATTTAAGAAGAAATTAAAAGAATTTCTGAATGACAACTCCTTCTACTCCATAGAGGAATTTTTAGATATAAATTAAGAAAAAAAGAAAAAAAAAACAAAAATATTAAAAAAAAATAAAAAAAAATAAAGAAAAACAAAAAACACAAAAAATAAAGTTGTTATATTAACTTAAGTATGTTGTTAAATTAACCTAATTATGTCATGTATTGGAAAATTCGACTCGTTCCACATCATTACGAAATATCGTATTCATGATCCATGGAACTAGTATTAATCTAATCTAATCTTTGGAAATACGGAAGCGTTCGATCCCACCCGTCTGCTTTGACCCATGACGTCACAAATATAGCGGAAACGAACATAAACCACAATTCCAATATGGCGCATATAAAGTCGGTACGTACACATTATGAGGACGAAAATACATCGAAAAACAAACACACACACTTTCGACATAAAGCCTAATGACGCTAACGGGACAAGAGCGGGAAATGGGATGTTTTTGAGTGGGGGCAAACGAAATATAAACAAATTTAGACACCCACTCCCATACAAAACCACACAAAAAGACGAAAAAAACCGACATCACAAAACTCCTCAAATACCACTAAACACAATATCATCTGGAATCGTACACTTCCCTTGACCTATATAGTTCATTAGCAGCTCCCGATCCCATAAATCAGGATCAAACACTTCTCTTGGCCTATATAGCACAAAAACATCTCCCAACACCAATATCAACATACACAGCCACACATTGGGATCGAACACTTCCCTTGACCTGCGCACTGTTAATTTTATCCGACATATCCATTCCTGAACGAAAACAACAAACACAGCCGACACACTAACAATTCTGGATAATGAGCAAAAGCAAACTGAGCCCATTACACCACACAAACGAAAACCCTCAACATACCACCAGAGCGCACAACACGACGACATCTAGAAACACGCCACACTCACAAACCAAACTCCGCGCTGTCATGATGTCACACACGACAACACCCTTACGTCACAGGTCAAAGCCGACGCGTGGGATCAGACGCTTCTGTTGACCTGATTTTTTTTTTTTTTTTTTTTTTTTTTTTGCCAAATGTTAGGAATGGTACATAATTAGTCATATTATAGAATCATGGCTTTTGTTCTACTAAATGCAGTTTATTCTAGTTGGAGAAGCAGGCGGTATTAGGTTACTTTCCGTTTTACTGTCATGGTGCGAGAGAAATATATTTCTTATTGGGTAAATGCATTTTCCCCAAGAATAAACGTGATTTTACGTCTCATTAGGTTTGTGAACAGCACTGTTTGTTTGTGAGAATGATAATGTCCCCTTTTCTTTATATGAAAAGCAAGGAACGGCTGCTTGATACATATTTTCTCTGCGATTATTTATATGTTATCTTATATTTATAAAGACATCGTTGACTAACACTGAACAAAATAAGATACCTTGAGAAACAGAGGAACAGTCGAAATAATCGATAATTATCTGAACAAGAAATCGAAACATGTAGCAGGAATCTTGCATATATATTCACTAATCATATTTCAGAATCATGCATTATTGTCATTAAGTTTTCTGATGTTAGCTGCGGAGATGTTCGTTATGAACAGATTCTTTCTCTCTCCAGCTCTCCTCCTATAAATCTTAGGCTCTTCATATATTAGAACATTATCTGTTAGTCACTGTTAACTTCAGTGATAAAAGAACTTTCTTGTATGGTAGATTCTTTGCCAATAGGAAACTTTTCTTGTTGTTGTATGTCGCAGTGTCAGAGACAGAAAGTAATCTGTTTGTGAAAGTAGATTGCTCTGATATTGTAGTCATTGTGGGACTACTGTGTTCTTTTCAAAGAGTCACATGATATTTGTTTCATCTTTTTCATGCATACATTGGGGTCATAGTAACACATTATGAAAGTCTGGCTAGCCGAAGATGGCTATGCCCCATTTCTCTTGTACCACTGAATGATTCTTCTATCCTTTTTCATATTTCTTCAGTTCCCAATATGAGTAGCTACATTGAAATAAGTGTTTGTCTTAAAAATGAGTGACAGGACGCGCGCGATGCAAAGTAGTAATGTTTAGAGGTGAAATGCAGAGTTATATAAAGATGCATGGCTATATGAAAGGTAGATGCTGCTTATAGGAAAATTTGATGAAACGGAAAAAAATTGTAGAAGCTATACGAACATCAAGAGTCCAAATGACAACCCAGTGCAAAGAAAAGAAGATGTAGAAGGTAATATAAAGGGAAGAAAGTTGAAGAGAGAGTTGTGGGAAATCTAGAGAAAGTGTAAGATGAAATGATAGGATGGTGTGATGATATGAGTCAGAATGTGACAGAGCACAAGAGGTCCTGAAGTAGCTGACATTCTGTCAGAATTATTAAACACTTTTGGATAAAGAACCATGATAGAACTATTCCACCTGGCATGCAGGATAAAGAAGATGTGTTAATAGATAGGCGTATTACCAAACCACAGTCTAATAAGTCATCCTTGCAAGATACTAGGTCAGGCTCCCTATAGAAGAAAGAAATGACTGGTAGAAGCCATATTGGGAGATCAGTTTGTATTTCAAAGAAATCTAGGAACGCTTATTAGCAGTGTTGACTAGAATATGCTCTTTGAAACTATGAACCCAGACTGTAGATAAGAGTCAAATAATATGAAACAGAGGCAATGTTTGAGATGGGAGTGAGACCAGGTTGTAGCCTACCCTGTGCGTTACTCTGTTAGTACTTGGAGAAAACTATAAATGAAACCAAGGAGAAATTTGGGAAGGTATTGAAGTTCAGAGAGAAGGAAGAGAGCACTAAGGTTTGTCTTCCTAATGACATGGCAACTGTCAGAGATTGCAAAGGACTTGGTAAATCAGTTAGATTGAATGGATAGCATACATAAGATGAACTTAAACAAAAGTAAAAAATGTTAAAGGGATGTGACTGAATTAAAGCAAATGATTCTGAAGGAATTAGATTAGGAAAGGAGCTGCTGCAACTAGTTATTGTTCTTACCATTTTATATAGTTTTACTATTTGGAAAACAACATCCCGACTACAGCTGAAGTAAGGAGGAAAGAAAGGGAAGGCTGGCAATGGCTATATGATAATGTTAAACATAAAATTAAGTCTTACAAGCATTTTCTAAAAGTGTGTAGTGTTGTGGAAATGAAGTGTGGGCTATATACAGTACAGAGAAGAAGACACCAGATGATTTTGAAAATATATGTTGCAGAAGAATTCTGAATGTTTGATGGATGGATTGGATAATTAATGAAGAGGTACTTAATGAAATATGGCAGGAAACATCATCACAAATTAGTTATTTTTTTGTAATCGATGTCGATCATTATTTATGTGTAGATCACTTCATATGACAGAAATATTTGCATTTATTCACAGACACTGAAATTATAAATTTGAATGTAAGTGGATATAACTTGTACTATAGAACAAATTTTAATGTCATCTCAATACAGTTTCATTAAAAGTTGTTCTTATAAGCTCACATTAGCAAACTTCAGAGTGCAGTTGTACTAGTGTTTCTGCAACCAGGAAACCAATACCTGAGTTATTCTGTTGTAAAATCAAACCATAAAGACTCTCTGTTTTAGATACAGTTGTAATAGTAGATGTTTGATTATAACTATATGTTCTTTTTTGATGTTGTTCAGTATATTTGTATGCCTGCTTATTGCACAGTAGTACAGGTGGTATACACTGTCTGACCAAAAGTATCTAGACATTAATATGGTATTTGTCCACCCTTTGTCCTTATGGTAGCTTGAACTGTATTGGGGGCACTTTCAATGAGGTGTCGGAGTGGCAGATCAGACCAGACAAGGTAGTTATGTTGGATGCTGTGGTCTGGAGTGAAGTCAATATTCAAACCACACCGGACGTTTTCCACTAGGTTCAGGTTGGCCAGGCCAGTCCAGTCCCTTTCAGGAATGTAATTGTCCACGAACCATTTTCTCACAAGTGGTGCTTTGTTAAAGACGCATTGTAATGCTAGTACAATCAATCATCACCGTGGAACTGTTCTACTACTGTACACAGTGCACAGTACTGTAGAAGGTATTCATATCCTTCTACATTTAACATTTTCTTAAGCACAGTAGTGGTGAACGCACCCTAACCACAAAAAACACTCCTCCACCTTATTTCACTGTTGGTAACAGTCTACAGGCATTCACCAAACCCAGACCTTGGCATTGGACTGGCACAGTGTACAGCATGATTCATCACTCCAGATCACTTGTTTGCTGTTACCCAATGTCCAGTGGCGTCACTCTTCACATCACCTCAGGCATCACTTAGCATTTACTACAGATATGTGTGGCTATCAAGGAGCTGTTCGACCAGTATATCACTTTTTTTTTTAAACTCCCAACACACAGTCAGTGTGACAACTGGACTGCTGGTAGCACATTGGAACTCACCACTGATTTCAGGCGATTTTTTACAACTACTCTCTGCAATTATTGACAGTCCCTGTCCATCAGCACATGAGGTCTGCCTCCTCTTTGGTTTAGCTATGGTTCTCCTTTGTGTTTCCGTTTCACAACTACATTATCAGCATTCAGCTTGGGCAGCTTTAGAAGGATTTAAATGTCATGCAGTGACTAGTCCATGTTCAAAATTGCTGAGCTCATCGGTCATTCCACGCGAAGTGTCCAAGGGCTCCTAGCTCTACCATCTTCAATTTAGATGAATATTATACAGTATGTATCTGAGGGCCCTACAGGAACTTGTGCAAAGTTTCAAGCTCACTTGTAACTTAGTTGAGGTGCTAGAGCCACTTTTGCGAAAACCACTTTTACCGAGACCGAAAAGTCGCGAAGGGATCTTAAAGTCTGGCATTCCACCGTTCTTAATGTAAAAGAGCTAGACTCTTGCTTCTGGGTATAGTGCTACAACATTTTGTGCTCTACACACAAATGATGGAAGTAGAGTTCAGAGAAAAATGCATTTATCGTATCTCAGTTCAAAGTGGGCAACAAATCATTTTGTGAGAAATACTTTACAGAGAAGAAGACACCAGATGATTTTGAAAATATATGTTGCAGAAGAATTCTGAATGTTTGATGGATGGATTGGATAATTAATGAAGAGGTACTTAATGAAATATGGCAGGAAACATCATCACAAATTAGTTATTTTTTTGTAATCGATGTCGATCATTATTTATGTGTAGATCACTTCATATGACAGAAATATTTGCATTTATTCACAGACACTGAAATTATAAATTTGAATGTAAGTGGATATAACTTGTACTATAGAACAAATTGTAATGTCATCTCAATACAGTTTCATTAAAAGTTGTTCTTATAAGCTCACATTAGCAAACTTCAGAGTGCAGTTGTACTAGTGTTTCTGCAACCAGGAAACCAATACCTGAGTTATTCTGTTGTAAAATCAAACCATAAAGACTCTCTGTTTTAGATACAGTTGTAATAGTAGATGTTTGATTATAACTATATGTTCTTTTTTGATGTTGTTCAGTATATTTGTATGCCTGCTTATTGCACAGTAGTACAGGTGGTATACACTGTCTGACCAAAAGTATCTAGACATTAATATGGTATTTGTCCACCCTTTGTCCTTATGGTAGCTTGAACTGTATTGGGGGCACTTTCAATGAGGTGTCGGAGTGGCAGATCAGACCAGACAAGGTAGTTATGTTGGATGCTGTGGTCTGGAGTGAAGTCAATATTCAAACCACACCGGACGTTTTCCACTAGGTTCAGGTTGGCCAGGCCAGTCCAGTCCCTTTCAGGAATGTAATTGTCCACGAACCATTTTCTCACAAGTGGTGCTTTGTTAAAGACGCATTGTAATGCTAGTACAATCAATCATCACCGTGGAACTGTTCTACTACTGTACACAGTGCACAGTACTGTAGAAGGTATTCATATCCTTCTACATTTAACATTTTCTTAAGCACAGTAGTGGTGAACGCACCCTAACCACAAAAAACACTCCTCCACCTTATTTCACTGTTGGTAACAGTCTACAGGCATTCACCAAACCCAGACCTTGGCATTGGACTGGCACAGTGTACAGCATGATTCATCACTCCAGATCACTTGTTTGCTGTTACCCAATGTCCAGTGGCGTCACTCTTCACATCACCTCAGGCATCACTTAGCATTTACTACAGATATGTGTGGCTATCAAGGAGCTGTTCGACCAGTATATCACTTTTTTTTTTAAACTCCCAACACACAGTCAGTGTGACAACTGGACTGCTGGTAGCACATTGGAACTCACCACTGATTTCAGGCGATTTTTTACAACTACTCTCTGCAATTATTGACAGTCCCTGTCCATCAGCACATGAGGTCTGCCTCCTCTTTGGTTTAGCTATGGTTCTCCTTTGTGTTTCCGTTTCACAACTACATTATCAGCATTCAGCTTGGGCAGCTTTAGAAGGATTTAAATGTCATGCAGTGACTAGTCCATGTTCAAAATTGCTGAGCTCATCGGTCATTCCACGCGAAGTGTCCAAGGGCTCCTAGCTCTACCATCTTCAATTTAGATGAATATTATACAGTATGTATCTGAGGGCCCTACAGGAACTTGTGCAAAGTTTCAAGCTCACTTGTAACTTAGTTGAGGTGCTAGAGCCACTTTTGCGAAAACCACTTTTACCGAGACCGAAAAGTCGCGAAGGGATCTTAAAGTCTGGCATTCCACCGTTCTTAATGTAAAAGAGCTAGACTCTTGCTTCTGGGTATAGTGCTACAACATTTTGTGCTCTACACACAAATGATGGAAGTAGAGTTCAGAGAAAAATGCATTTATCGTATCTCAGTTCAAAGTGGGCAACAAATCATTTTGTGAGAAATACTTTACAGAGAAGAAGACACCAGATGATTTTGAAAATATATGTTGCAGAAGAATTCTGAATGTTTGATGGATGGATTGGATAATTAATGAAGAGGTACTTAATGAAATATGGCAGGAAACATCATCACAAATTAGTTATTTTTTTGTAATCGATGTCGATCATTATTTATGTGTAGATCACTTCATATGACAGAAATATTTGCATTTATTCACAGACACTGAAATTATAAATTTGAATGTAAGTGGATATAACTTGTACTATAGAACAAATTTTAATGTCATCTCAATACAGTTTCATTAAAAGTTGTTCTTATAAGCTCACATTAGCAAACTTCAGAGTGCAGTTGTACTAGTGTTTCTGCAACCAGGAAACCAATACCTGAGTTATTCTGTTGTAAAATCAAACCATAAAGACTCTCTGTTTTAGATACAGTTGTAATAGTAGATGTTTGATTATAACTAAATGTTCTTTTTTGATGTTGTTCAGTATATTTGTATGCCTGCTTATTGCACAGTAGTACAGGTGGTATACACTGTCTGACCAAAAGTATCTAGACATTAATATGGTATTTGTCCACCCTTTGTCCTTATGGTAGCTTGAACTGTATTGGGGGCACTTTCAATGAGGTGTCGGAGTGGCAGATCAGACCAGACAAGGTAGTTATGTTGGATGCTGTGGTCTGGAGTGAAGTCAATGTTCAAACCACACCGGACGTTTTCCACTAGGTTCAGGTTGGCCAGGCCAGTCCAGTCCCTTTCAGGAATGTAATTGTCCACGAACCATTTTCTCACAAGTGGTGCTTTGTTAAAGACGCATTGTAATGCTAGTACAATCAATCATCACCGTGGAACTGTTCTACTACTGTACACAGTGCACAGTACTGTAGAAGGTATTCATATCCTTCTACATTTAACATTTTCTTAAGCACAGTAGTGGTGAACGCACCCTAACCACAAAAAACACTCCTCCACCTTATTTCACTGTTGGTAACAGTCTACAGGCATTCACCAAACCCAGACCTTGGCATTGGACTGGCACAGTGTACAGCATGATTCATCACTCCAGATCACTTGTTTGCTGTTACCCAATGTCCAGTGGCGTCACTCTTCACATCACCTCAGGCATCACTTAGCATTTACTACAGATATGTGTGGCTATCAAGGAGCTGTTCGACCAGTATATCACTTTTTTTTTTTAAACTCCCAACACACAGTCAGTGTGACAACTGGACTGCTGGTAGCACATTGGAACTCACCACTGATTTCAGGCGATTTTTTACAACTACTCTCTGCAATTATTGGCAGTCCCTGTCCATCAGCACATGAGGTCTGCCTCCTCTTTGGTTTAGCTATGGTTCTTCCTTTGTGTTTCCGTTTCACAACTACATTATCAGCATTCAGCTTGGGCAGCTTTAGAAGGATTTAAATGTCATGCAGTGACTAGTCCATGTTCAAAATTGCTGAGCTCATCGGTCATTCCACGCGAAGTGTCCAAGGGCTCCTAGCTCTACCTTCTTCAATTTAGATGAATATTATACAGTATGTATCTGAGGGCCCTACATGAACTTGTGCAAAGTTTCAGGCTCACTTGTAACTTGGTTGAGGTGCTAGAGCCACTTTTGCGAAGACCACTTTTACCGAGACCGAAAAGTCGCGAAGGGATCTTAAAGTCTGGCATTCCACCGTTCTTAATGTAAAAGAGCTAGACTCTTGCTTCTGGGTATAGTGCTACAACATTTTGTGCTCTACACACAAATGATGGAAGTAGAGTTCAGAGAAAAATGCATTTATCGTATCTCAGTTCAAAGTGGGCAACAAATCATTTTGTGAGAAATACTTTAACGAGGCGTAAGTAGTGGAGAAAGTGCACTACGGACCTGGTCTTTTGGCAAACTACTGTCTGTCTGGGTGTTTAGTATATCACAAATTTGGGCCTGGCTTGAATGTTTAGTTGCTGTGCTACCATCCTGTAAATTTGCTAAAAATCATGAATGTATCAAAATATACCCGTGTTCAAAGTCATGTGTCTCAAAATGGACATCTACCAGATTACATTCATTAACACCATTCAACAGAGCACAGGTCATTCTATTAGAAAAACTTATTTACATTTTGATGTCTCTTTGGGTAAGACGCAAAAATTGTGTCTAAACTATTGAATTTTTTTTGTAATTTGAGAAAATTCCTTTGTGTTGGTCCATGGTGGCTATGCAACTACCAATCTCAGTGACTGGTAGCCCCATCGCCATGGGGCCACACCCAATAGCCATGCAAGGTCAGTCACGGTTTTGTTTCTTTACTGCGGGTTCCCAAGCCTGAAAGTGGGAGTCTAGCAGGTTCTCAAGTTGGAATGTATCTAACAGGTTCCCAAGCCTTCTTAGTGTCTCTTTGTGGTTCCCAAGCCATCATGCAGAATTCTTCAGTTGTTAAATGCTTTAACTTTTTTTGTTGATGTCCAAAACTATTGCTTCCAGCAAACTGTATTGCCGCCCCAACATTGAAGCAACTGGAACTGGTATGACTGCAATTATCTGTTGTTCTGGAATGCAGAATGTCTCTTCTAGATGACCAGTGAAATGATTTAGCAGCTCCACGAGGATGCATGAAATTAATCAAGGAATCTTTTTCTTCACATGAAACTTCACAGAAATTTCCTACCCACCATTTTCCATCATAAATGCAAGTGACATACTGGCCAGACTGTAGTTCAGTAATGGCACCATATTTAGTAGCAACTTCTAACATATCGGTTAACATTTGCTATAAAGGACAATGTATTATTTGGTACTCTATGAATCTGAAGTCGCTTTTCATCAGTTGGCACAAAATGGTGGTGGTCTCTTGTACCAGACACTGTTCATCCATCCTCAAAACGTTTTTCTTCATCAATTTTTTCGTATCCAGTAATTTCTTTTTTCATATTGATAAATTCAATGCCATGCACATTTTTTGACAATATCCAAACAGATCAGTTGGTGTTAAGATTTGGTTGTCAATTGGGTGCTGATGGCTAGCTCTTACAGCTAAACGCTTGACTGTGCCCCCCAATTCCATCACATGGTTATTTCCTATGGCTTGTTCTGAAAAAAATTCATTCTTCAGTAATGCCAAAATCTATTTTATGGTGGCAAAATTTAGGAAGCTCTTAAAAAATGTTGCACTGTGCTGCATAACCGGCACTGAAATAATGAATATGCACTGCAACTGTTTTCATGTCGAAGCCAATCACCGATTTTGCCGTAGCTGATGCTTTTTAGGTCTTCATTATCTTTGTGGTAAATGACAGATGGATGTATTGTAGCTTGACTATTTTCTCAGTGGAATCCTTGAACTGTCTCTTGGACAGTAAAGGAGTAATTTTCAGCGAAATCTGTTAATATAATCAATTTTTGCAGTGTAGTGGTGAGCAGAAAGGGCCAAAAGTTTTGTAACTAATAGTTCAATGAATTCTTCAGCTGTCATTTCTCTGGTTTAAAGTGTATCTCTGTCATTGTGAGTCCATTGTTGGAACTGAATTATATCCTCAGTATCAATATCTGCAAAAGCGCTTTCCAAATGTTCCTTTAGAGCTTCTGTTCCTGGAATACTTAACAGCGATGAATCATGCAATCCTTTGTTTCCAAATTACAGACAATTTTGCTCAGTAATATTTTGGCCTAATCTGTATCACTTCAGGAAAGGGTGGTTACCTTCATAGTCTCGGATGTTATTGGATTTAGCATATGTTAAAATTCGGGAGTAAGTAAGGAACATGCATTTTCTTGTTTTCTCCAAAAAAAAATCCTGCCCCGAGATACAGGCCTCAAAAGATGATACTGGGAACACCATTTTGAAGATGTGAATTTTGGAAAAAAATTTAAAATGCTGTATCTCTGTAACAGGTCTAGATATTTTGTTAGAGTTTTCTTTATTTGAAAGATATTTGCTTTGTGATTACTATGGTATCTTCTATGTGGACATATCTGTCAAAGTTCTTTTACTGGCGCCTTTTGAATTTTTTTTTATAATTTACAGAAAAAAATTATTTTTTCAAAAATTCCAATGCAGAAAAGTGGGATTTTTCTTCTGTTCATTGGTACCATGTAGTAATATATTCTCTGTAAAGGTGAGCTTCCACTTATAAGTTGGACAGGTTTTACTTTTAAAATATTTTTTTAAGCTTTCAGGGGTAAAGTATGTTGTCACTGAAGTTGTTTCTTACTTACAATGTTTATTTCTGTTGTCTTTGTTGCAGTTATTTCTTTTCACTCTCATTGTTGCAAATGTTTCTTACACTTTGTTGTAGTTCTTGTCAGTTTCTTTGTCGTGGTTGCTCATTCTACATCTACATCTACATTTATACTCCGCAAGCCACCCAACGGTGTGTGGCGGAGGGTACTTTACGTGCCACTGTCATTACCTCCCTTTCCTGTTCCAGTCGCGTATGGTTCGCGGGAAGAACGACTGTCTGAAAGCCTCCGTGCGCCCTCTAATCTCTCTAATTTTACATTCGTGATCTCCTCGGGAGGTATAAGTAGGGGGAAGCAATATATTCGATAACCTCATCCAGAAACGCACCCTCTCGAAACCTGGCGAGCAAGCTACACCGCAATGCAGAGCGCCTCTCTTGCAGAGTCTGCCACCTGAGTTTATTAAACATCTCCGTAACGCTATCACGGCAATACTCAAGTACAGGTCGAACGAGTGTTTTGTAAGCCACCTCCTTTGTTGATGGACTACATTTTCTAAGCACTCTCCCAATGAATCTCAACCTGGTACCCGCCTTACCAACAATTAATTTTATATGATCATTCCACTTCAAATCGTTCCGCACGCATACTGCCAGATATTTTACAGAAGTAACTGCTACCAGTGTTTGTTCCGCTATCATATAATCATACAATAAAGGATCCTTCTTTCTATGTATTCGCAATACATTACATTTGTCTATGTTAAGGGTCAGTTGCCACTCCCTGCACCAAGTGCCTATCCGCTGCAGATCTTCCTGCATTTCGCTACAATTTTTTAATGCTGCAACTTCTCTGTATACTACAGCATCATCCGCGAAAAGCCGCATGGAACTTCCGACACTATCTACTAGGTCATTTATATATATTGTGAAAAGCAATGGTCCCATAACACTCCCCTGTGGCACGCCAGAGGTTACTTTAAAGTCTGTAGACGTCTCTCCATTGATAACAACATGCTGTGTTCTGTTTGCTAAAAACTCTTCAATCCAGCCACACAGCTGGTCTGATATTCCGTAGGCTCTTTCTTTGTTTATCAGGCGACAGTGCGGAACTGTATCGAACGCCTTCCGGAAGTCGAGAAAAATAGCATCTACCTGGGAGCCTGTATCTAATATTTTCTGGGTCTCATGAACAAATAAAGCGAGTTGGGTCTCACACGATCGCTGTTTACGGAATCCATGTTGATTCCTACATAGTAGATTCTGGGTTTCCAAAAACGACATGATACTCGAGCAAAAAACATGTTCTAAAATTCTACAACAGATCGACGTCAGAGATATAGGTCTATAGTTTTGCGCATCTGCTCGACGACCCTTCTTGAAGACTGGGACTATCTGTGCTCTTTTCCAATCATTTGGAACCCTCCGTTCCTCTAGAGTCTTGCGGTACACGGCTGTTAGAAGGGGGGCAAGTTCTTTCGCGTACTCTGTGTAGAATCGAATTGGTATCCCGTCAGGTCCAGTGGACTTTCCTCTATTGAGTGATTCCAGTTGCTTTTCTATTCCTTGGACACTTATTTCGATGTCAGCCATTTTTTCGTTTGTGCGAGGATTTAGAGAAGGAACTGCAGTGCGGTCTTCCTCTGTGAAACAGCTTTGGAAAAAGGTGTTTAGTATTTCAGCTTTACGCGTGTCATCCTCTGTTTCAATGCCATCATCATCCCGTAGTGTCTGGATATGCTGTTTTGAGCCACTTACTGATTTAACGTAAGACCAGAACTTCCTAGGATTTTCTGTCAAGTCGGTAAATAGAATTTTACTTTCGAATTCACTGAACGCTTCACGCATAGCCCTCCTTACGCTAACTTTGACATCGTTTAGCTTCTGTTTGTCTGAGAGGTTTTGGCTGCGTTTAAACTTGGAGTGGAGCTCTCTTTGCTTTCGCAGGTTTCTGTATTGTAGTTGTTCAGTGCTAATTTGTTTACTGAAGAGGCTTCTAAGAAAACTGAGACCATCCTGTGAGTTCTTTGTTTTCGTGAGGAATTTGCCAGTTGACACAGTTGCAATGTGTTTTGTGAAAAGGACTGTTTGAAATGTCTTCTGACTGGGGCCACAGGAGAGTGAAGTGTGCTGACTATTTGCATATCCATAAAAGAGTGATATATAAGACTAACTAAAAACAAACATTGTTCGGGTTGGGAATAAGTATTCTCATTTGAAGCCTCTGTTTCAAAGTGAAGATGTTTCCAGTGGCGACTTTTGTGTTCTAAATGTTTTGACAGAATAACAGCAATGATAGTATCTGAACAAAGTGAAGCCTCCCATGATACAGATTTTGCATCAGTAGAGGGAGGATTAAGTACCCTGAATCAATAAACTATAGAGCTAGGTGTTAGTCCTGTTAAGAAACCGTGGTCAGTGAAGTCGAGTCATAAGCTGTATGCATCAAGAAAGTGCAGAGAAATTACTAAACCTATGGATGAATACACTACAGCAAAACGGACTGCACTCTTCAAAAAAGCACTCTTGCATCTATTGCCAGGAATTTTTCGCAAATATCAATTCAGCTGGTGTATATTGTGCATCCTGTAGAGAAAAGGTGTATTTTTTATCTATTATTCCAGAGACAGTTTGAAAGAAAACAATTTTGAACTGCATTCCATCAGTATCGAAGTACATGGTAGACAAATCAAAAAATGTGAGGTCTGTAGAAGGAGGCTTTGGAAGACCAGATCCGTATTATGGTCATCCTGTAGAAGCAGCTCAAGATAAGTGGGACTGCTCTTGCCAGAGCGCCAACAAAAAAGACGCTACAACTGTAACAGTTGAAAGTGAAGAGGTACGTGACTCGCAGTAGCAAAGAAACTTGTGCAATTTATAAAAGAAACTATACAACTTCATATATTGGAAGATCAAATTCATATATTGGAAGATCAAAATTTTATGCACTACGATCTAAGTGGGCAGTCCCACACCCACATAGAGATGTCTGTTAATGTGTGTACTGTGCAAATTTTGAACTTTGTGTGGTGACTTTGAAGAACTTACTGGAGCACATGACATATGACTCCTTGGTTGGGTGTGTGAAGTCATTAGTAGTTTGTGATGTAAAGCGAGAGGATTGTTTGTTTCAAGAATGTGATGACTGTCCTGGAAAGGGAGGCCTGTCTGTACCTACGCTTGGCCTGGAAGATGTAGCAGATAACTCTGCAGAAATTACATATGCTACATGGGAGGAAAATAAACTAATTAAGGAAACTGTTGCCTTTGACAGTTTCATTGATGAACTTGGTAAATGGTCAGTGAAAGCCGTAACACACCAGCATATGTAGAAATTGCAACGACACATTCCGTAAGTGGAAGGGTGTGTAC
The DNA here is from genome assembly GCF_023864345.2 of Schistocerca serialis cubense. Classification (NCBI taxonomy): domain Eukaryota; kingdom Metazoa; phylum Arthropoda; class Insecta; order Orthoptera; family Acrididae; genus Schistocerca; species Schistocerca serialis. The sequence continues at coordinate 893,764,888 of NC_064640.1, forward strand.
AGGCTGAGGAACTATGTTCAGTGCTTCACTTTGATTTTCCACATCTACATCCATACTCCGTAATCCACTTGACGGTGTGTGGCGGAGGGTACCTTGAGTACCTCTATCAGTTCTCCCTTCTGTTCCAGTCTCGTATTGTTCGTGGAAAGAAGGATTGTCAGTATGCCTCTGTGTGGGCTCTAATCTCTCTGATTTTATCCTCATGGTCTCTTCACGAGATATACGTAGGAGGGAGGAATATACTGCTTGGCTCCTCGGTGAAGGTATGTTCTCGAAACTTCAACAAAAGCCCGTACCGAGCTACTGAGTGTCTCTCCTGCAGAGTCTTCCACTGGAGTTTATCTGTCATCTCCGTAATGCTTTCGCAATTACTAAATGATCCTGTAACGAAGCGCACTGCTCTCCGTTGGATCTTCTCTATCTCTTCTATCAACCCTATCTGGTACGAATCCCACACTGCTGAGCAGTATTCAAGCAGTGGGCGAACAAGCGTACTGTAACCTACTCCCTTTGTTTTCGGATTGCATTTCCTTAGGAGTCTTCCAATGAATCTCAGTCTGGCATCTGCTTTACCGACCATCAACTTTATATGATAATTCCAGTTTAAATCACTCCTAATGCGTACTCCAAGATTTTGCTGAGAAATGGTCTGCAATTCTCCCACAGGAAGTACAAGAGTATCATCGGAGTACTGACCAGGTTTAAATTTTTACAGGAGTGACATATTTTCAAAACAAGAGCATAAGTGTTGCAGTTATAAGTGATGCCACAGGACATGACTCAGCACATGCTTTGCTAGCAATGCGCAAATTTCTTGAACTGCAAACAGAAGCAGAGAAGATCATCATTATTTCTAATGGTGCTACTGGTCACGGGAAGGGGCCTCGTGATGGTGTAGGAGGCCTGCTGAAGCACCATGCTACAAAACATAATCTTTCTAGACCAAATACAGCCGTGATTCAGAATGCCGAGGATTTTACGAGGGTCATGAAATCTTACACATCCACAGCCCTCATTCTTTTCCTGAAACAGGAAATCGAATAAATCCGTGACCAGAAAAAAGAATAATAGTCCAAACAAACTACTCCTGGGAAAGGAATTCAGAAGACACATTTTTGTACTCAATGTAATGGGTGAACTCATGTTGCATGCACTTTAAAGAACAAGAAAGAAGAAATTTCGTGTGTTCGGCCAGCACCTCGGAAACAGCAGAATAATATTTAGATTCACAACCTGAGAAGGGGGATGTTTGTGGGGTGTGTGTATCACTGTGACTGGTGGATTGTAGAGATTATAGACACCAGTTATGAGTTAAACGAAATTTTAGTGAACTTCATGCTACCACATGGACCAGCTGCTGGATATAGGTTTCCAGCTGAAGGACAGCTACAATGCCATCAGTGTTCACTTCCTGTTCACAATGGTTTGAAGATTGTAAGTGCTCCAGTTCAACAGGAAGGCATCACTCTATGTCAAAGGAAGATACTGAAGCAGTGGAACACATTTTTAGTTCATTGACTGGCTAGTTTCAGTATATAACAGAGTGCACAGAAGTTGTATTAATTGAAAGGTCTTTGCACGTTTCACATATATTTTGGAACCATTTAAAATGCTTGAAAAGTGATTCTCTTACTCATCTTTGAAAACTAAAGTTATGTTAAATAAGGCTAGATTTTGATTTTTATGAGCCTGCCATGCTATAATTTGGTAATAAAACAGGTTTTATGTATTGCAAAAATTTCAGTTGTTTGTAAAACATCTTCAACCTAAACGTGGAAGCTCTCCTCTTCAGGGAATGTAGAACTATATGGTACTAATCAACAGAAAAAATATTAAAATTTTATGGATTGACATTTTTGAAAACAATAATTTTTTCTCATAAATTAAAAAAAAAAGTTTATAATGCTGTATTACAAGAACTTCGACAGATAAGTCCAAATGGAGCATTTCTTTGTAATCATAAAGCAGTTATTTTTCAAATTAAAAAAAAAACCAACAAAATATCTAGAACTGTCCCGTAGGTACAGCATTTAAAAATTTTTTTTTCAAAATTCGCGTCTTCAAAATGGTATGCGCAGTGTTATCTTTTGAGGGCTGTATCTCGGAGCAGAATTTTTTTTTTTTGGAGAAAACAAAAAAAATGCATGTTCCTTACTTAGTCCTTCATTTTGACATATGCTAATTTCAATAACATCCCAGACTATGAAGGTAAGATTTTTTCCTAGCCTGCCTGAATTGATGTGGACTATGCCTTTTTAAATCTTCTTTTATTAGGCTATGTACCAACATTAGTTTCAGATTTTGATGTATTGTGCAGACACAAACTGAACGTGAACCAACTGTGCCTACAGTCACACACCACTTTGGCCTTTATTCACAAAATTTGGAAAATCCAATTTCCAGATCATTTTTATTGTGGTACACAACAAACGTTTCCTTTAAGTTACTCAGTAATAAGTATTTTGGTTTTTGTACCTTTTCTCCACCAATCTGAACAGTATTACAGTCCGTTTTTCCTGGACAAATCTGACTAAACTCTTCAACATGAAAATGTTCTGTGACTATTGCCTTCACAGCCTCAGAAAGCTTTTCCCCACATTTACCTTTGGGCTGTACCAATATTCCCTCTTCAGCTTTTAACTTTCCAATCTTTCTTACCATTCTTTCTGAAACACAAAATTCTTCCAAAGTCTTTTTGATAGACCAGCTTTGGGGAACTAAGGTCAAAATTTGAATTTTCTTATGATTTGGTATATGTAATTTGTCTTTCAATTCTTGGATCAGCTGACTGTAATCTGAACAAGTCAAGCATTGCTTACTTGTGGGTGGTTGCTCCAGTTCACTGGGATCAAGTCATCCCACTTCTGCACTTTTCTTAATAATTGCACCTTCGACTTGTATTTCGTAGTTTTTAAACCCTTTCGGATCCCTTGCACCAATTCATTGAAATTTTAATGGTGATATTCCAACAGCTGTTAAACTTGTATTCAAATTGTGAGCAACATTAGTCTCATCATTTTCATCTGACAGAGATGAAACTTCCATTTGTGAATATCTCAGTGTATCAGATTCTTTTCTACAGGGTTATTACAAATGATTGAAGCGATTTCACAGCTCTACAATAACTTTATTATTTGAGATATTTTCACAATGCTTTGCACACACATACAAAAACTCAAAAAGTTTTTTTTAGGCATTCACAAATGTTCAATTTGTGCCCCTTTAGTGATTCGGCAGACATCAAGCTGATAATCAAGTTCCTCCCACACTCGGCGCAGCATGTCCCCATCAATGAGTTCGAAAGCATCGTTGATGCGAGCTCGCAGTGTTGGCATGTTTCTTGGTAGAGGAGGTTTAAACACTGAATCTTTCACTTAGCCCCACTGAAAGAAATCGCATGGGGTTAAGTCGCGAGAGCGTGGAGGCCATGACATGAATTGCTGATCATGATCTCCACCACGACCGATCCATTGGTTTTCCAATCTCCTATTTAAGAAATGCCGAACATCATGATGGAAGTGCGGTGGAGCACCATCCTGTTGAAAGATGAAGTCGGCGCTGTCGGTCTCCAGTTGTGGCATGAGCCAATTTTCCAGCATGTCCAGATACACGTGTCCTGTAACGTTTTTTTCGCAGAAGAAAAAGGGGCCGTAAACTTTAAACCGTGAGATTGCACAAAACACGTTAACTTTTGGTGAATTGCGAATTTGCTGCACAAATGCGTGAGGATTCTCTACCGCCCAGATTTGCACATTGTGTCTGTTCACTTCACCATTAAGAAAAAATGTTGCTTCATCACTGAAAACAAGTTTCACACTGAACGCATCCTCTTCCATGAGCTGTTGCAACCGTGCCGAAAATTCAAAGCGTTTGACTTCGTCATCGGGTGTCAGGGCTTGTAGCAATTGTAAACGGCAAGGCTTCTGCTTTAGCCTTTTCCGTAAGATTTTCCAAACCGTCGGCTGTGGTACGTTTAGCTCCCTGCTTGCTTTATTCGCCGACTTCCGCGTGAAACTTGCCCGCACGCGTTCAACCGTTTCTCCGCTCACTGCAGGCCGACCCGTTGATGTCCCCTTACAGAGGCATCCAGAAGCTTTAAACTGCGCATACCATCGCCGAATGGAGTTAGCAGTTGGTGGATCTTTGTTGAACTGCATCCTGAAGTGTCGTTGCACTATTATGACTGACTGATGTGAGTGCATTTCAAGCACGACATACGCTTTCTCGGCTCCTGTCGGCATTTTGTCTCACTGCGCTCTCGAGCGGTCTGGCGGCAGAAACCTGAAGTGCGGCTTCAGCCGAACAAAACTTTATGAGTTTTTCTACGTATCTGTAGTGTGTCGTGACCATATGTCAATGAATGGAGCTACAGTGAATTTATGAAATCGCTTCAATCATTTGTAATAGCCCTGTACTGGAAGGGCACATTTTTTTGGCCTGGTTTAATATCAGAGATAGTTATCCTTTTTACTAGGCCAGCTGTTTCTATGTTGATTGAGTGCAAACTTTTTCGTGCAGTTGTGGTTTTTCTTACCAGATGGGTTGCAGCATGATCTTTGCAAAAATTCAAATCTTTGTAGGAGTAAAGCTTCATGGTGGAAGCATAGTTGAGCATTTTCAGTAAAGTGTAATCCACTCCATCTAGTAAGTAATTCTTGTTCTTCTAAGGAAAGTTCCTTTACAGCTTTTAGTCCTTTTAAGGCTCTGTATGTCATTAAATGGCATGGGGAGTCAGTATTTCCGAAACTGTATACATTAACTTGACCTTGTTTTTCCATTTTAGCGGTAACTTGATATGCTTCAGGCACCAAAAACAAATTGTCAAGTCCTAAATAAAGAAAAGAAATAAAATTATTAAGCTTCATGCAAGTGATGATCATTTGCACTTACTACATAGACTTGTTGAGATCTGTCTCAATAATGCATTTGTCCAAGACACACTGGCTGCATCCTACACCTTATGGTCTGGGGTGTGATAAGCTGCAACTCATGATCACCTGTGGTGCTTCTGGAGGGGATGCTAACCAGCACTCAATACATGAGTGTTAGACCCATTCTTTTGCCATTCTTGTAATAGGAGGCTTATGTATTGTTCCAATAGGATAATGAATGCCCACACACTGCCCATGAAACTCAACGTGCTGTGCAAGGTGTGCAGCAGCTTCCCTGGCCAGCATGATCTTTGGACTTGTCTCCATTCGAGGATGTGTGGGATATGGTAGAACAAGAAGTGACTCGTGCAACTCACAAACCAACAGAACTATTTGGGGATAGTATTCACCATCTGTATGATTGACTGGATTTGCCAGTCAGTGCTTGCATTGCTGTCCGTGGAGGCTACACTTCATACCAATATGGGTGTTTCAACATCAGTCAGTACCGAATTGGAAACCTCTGGAAGGGGGGTACCTTTTTTGACAGTGTAGGTTAAGAACAATATTAGACCTTAGATTGATCTTTGGGGAACTGCAAGAGGGATTTCTCCTCAGTCAGAATAATGTCCCTAGACTATATTGGTTGAATTACTAAGAACAACTTTCTGGATTCTTTTGATTAGATGTGACATAATCCTTTGATTGGCTATACTGTCAGTCCCATGAAACTTCAGTTTATCTAGGAGCTGCACCAAAGAAAACATTATCAATTAGGATCTTACTGTCTTCATCCACTCATGTTGGGAAGTTAATTGCTGGGATCAAATTGTAAGATGCAAATAAGGTTTCCTGATCATTTTTCCTAACCGACTCCTTTAGGACATCTACATTGAAGTCACCACAGACTATTAACTGCTTGTTGTTGTCTGATGAGTTGTGTAGTAAGGAATCCAGATTCTTCATAAATGTTCAAAATTTTCCAGTATGGCTCTATATATATTGTTACAATGAAAAGTTAACTATTTTTTAGTATTAATTCACAAGTGCGCACACTTGTGTGTGCTGATCACTACAAAATTCACTTGTCTCAATGTTTTTGAACTTGTGTTATGTCTTAATATAAGTAACAACTCCTCCTAGTTCTGCACGAGAAAGCTGCTAGAGAGTAATCTTTTATATGTAACTTATCTAACCCTGTGGTTATGTGGTGTTCAGACACACACAGGATGTCTGTCTTTCCAGAGCTCTCTAACTTTTCCAAACAGATCTGTTCTACCCTATTACCCAGTTTAGATGTAATAACTAACCTTTCTTTTCTGTGCAGTCTTAAGTATTTTGTTGTTCTGTTATTTTGACTTCTTTCAAAACAGGTTACCTGAATCAAGATTTTAAACCAAAGAAAAGGTGCCTCTCACATCAGTAACCACAGGGATCTTGCTTTGTGTGATGGTTGTCCCTGTATATTATCTGCAAGAAGCTCAACCAGCTTATCTTTCCCTCTCGTATTCAGGTTTAAACCATGATTAATATACCCCCTTCTCCCAGTTGCATCAGTCGCCACTGCGTTTATGATATTTCATTTCAGTCGGCAGTATCTTGCTCAACTCAGTCTCCACACACAGCTCACAGCAGTGTTAATGTAGAACTAGCCATGGCACTGTAGGACCTCTAAAAAAACTCTCATTTTTGTGTATACTTGCTACTCCTAGTTCATCAATGTAACCCTTAATGCTATAATTACTGTACTTAGCCAGGCTGTTCCCTGCCCCACCTACTACTGTAACCTGATCCTGTTTGCAAAATCTTTACACAAATCCCCTATATCCTCAGTCACTTGGCTAAGACTAGCACTTGGCTTCGCAATGCTTGTGATGTGGTACATGGTTCCTAATTCATCTTGTGCCACTGAGCGTACATCCATCTCTTGGCTACTACTTAGCAGCAAGACTCTTTCAGAGAGAGAGAGAGAGAGAGAGAGAGAGAGAATCCTGAACAGGAGGCAAAAACTTGTGTCCTTCAGGAAGAATTAGAGCATACTACATTTGAACTTGATTGGTTGATGGTGGAAAAAGATCGTGGGAACTGGGTAAAGGTAACAAACAATGGGCAAAAGGAGAGCAGCTCTTCAACTTCGTCTACATTTGACTTACAGTTTCAAATAAATTTGATTTGTTACCTGAACATCCACCTGTAGGGTGCAGCAGACTTCTAGCAAAGAAACTCAGTGTAGACTGGTAACAAGAAGGAGATCTTTTTCCACCTACAGCCAATCAAGTTCAAATGTTGTATGTTCTAATTCTACCTGAAGGGCGCAAGGTTTTGCCTCTTGTTTAGCGATTCTCTTCTCTCTCTCTCTCTCTCTCTCTCTCTCTCTCTCTCTCTCTCTCTAAAAGAGCCTAGTGTTCCATGGGAAAGCCTTGTTGAGTTCCCCATTCGGTTCTCCACTAAAGTTGCCCAAATGAAGTTCCAAACCACAGTTCACATATACCACTGCCTCTTTGACTATCCTGTGGCATCATCCACACTTATGCATTGCGACAGAGATTACTCGCTTGAAAATAGACTTAAATCGCTTAACATACTTTACACTACACGAATGACACGCTATTTCGAAGGGCCAACTGGCCGCCATCTTCTGATGAGACTACAGGTGTACAGTCACATTGGAACTGAGGTAGTATCAGATTCAGTGGCTCCTTTATACACCAGGAACAGGCCACTGTGTGCGTGCGAGAAGTGAAAGGGCTGCCCTCTGCAAAGTGAAGAATTGCAACATCACCAGTGGTAGAAACTAACAATAAGTGATGAATCGCAAATTAAGATGCAGCTGATTGAAAACTATACTGTTTTTGTTTTATATCTGATAAATAGGATGCCATATCTTGCTTAAAGGGAAACCTTTACCCCTATTAATAACATCGTTGGATAATCTTATTTTGGTGGATTCCTTAAGTAAACAACTCCAATAACAGGATGCCGGGCAATAATTTGTCCCTTTTTAAATTACATTGTATGCCCTTTGTTGAGATAATTCTCAGTGATGGCAGATTTTTCGTACTGGAGCAAATATGTGTGACATTGATGTTCCACGCATTAGTCATGGAACCATATGAATAATCTGTTCAGTATAAGCATTTGCGCAGTGACTGGGAATTTTGTGTACCCCAGACTTCCTCAGCCCCTTTTGCCTGAAGATGGGATGATGAATTGCCAAAACTGGTAGTGAAAATAAATAACTTCTCAATTGCACGCCTATTGGTGAATTGTTTTGTTAAATAGTTTACCAGCCACTGTTCCATGTTTACAATGGATCAACAGATACTGATTTGCAAGTGTCCATTGTTGGTTCACATGGTGGTCCATATTGAAAGCATGTACAGTTTTATGATCAGTATATCTCTTTTGCTTGAAACAACCATAAGTTCCTGTGTCAAATTATCAGAATCTGAAATAGCATAAGCTCCCTTAACCAGTGTAGTAAAATTTTCGTGCTTTGATGTGATGGATGACTACTCGTAGCATGGAGGTGGTGTTCCGTATGCTAGATTTAGGTATACACTGTGTTTCAAAGTCCCATTTTCTCTTTTATGTACTGAAACATCCAATAACGATAATTTGTCATCTTTGTCAATCTCCATTGAAAATTTCATGCTTGGATGAAGGCAGTTGTAATGATTTAAAAAGGGATGAAGAGCTGCCATTCCATGTGGCCAAATGATTAAAATATCATCCATGTATCTAAAAAAAAAAAAAAAAAAAAAAAAAAAAAAAAAAAAAAAAAAAAAAATGGGGGTTTAAGAGAAGAAGCCCTGAGGGCAGTATCTCTGAAATCTTCCATCTATCCGTATTGTTGCCTGTCTTTTCATGGAACGTATTGAATATACTGCACTCAGGACTTCTTCTCTTAAATGCACTTTTTTTTAGATAAGTGGATATTATCATCATTTGGCCACATGGAATGGAAGCTCATTATCGGTTTTTAGAGCATTTTAACTGCCTTCATCCATGCCTCAGATTTTTGCTAGAAATTGAAAAAGATAGCAGATTACCTTTTTTGGATGTTTTAGTTCATAAAAAAGAAAATGAGACTTTGGAACACACCGTATACCGTAAACCTACGCACACAGACCATTAACTCTGTGCTACTAGTTGTCATCCACCACATCATCACATGGGAGTTCTACGTGTACTGCTCAAGATAGCTTTTGCTATTTTGGATTCTGATAATTTAATGCAGGAACTGGATTATCTGAAAGTTGTTTTCAGGCAAAAGCTGTATACTAATCATCAAACTGTCCACGCCTTTCAATATGTACCACCATGTGAACCAACAGTGGACACCTGTAAATCAATTGCTTTTTTACTCTAACACAGGGAGTAGATGATGAAGTCACAAGAACCTGTTTCATGTGCCCAACCCCAAGTACATAAAAAATATCTATGTTACACCATTTGTAAGTAACTGGAAAATTATAGCATTACAGATAAACAAGAATCCATTCAAGATGGTGAAAATGTGTAGAGTATTAAAAAGCACAATTATATCAAGAACAACAGAAACCCCACAGGCCATTAAATAGATGCAGGTACCCAAGTGAAGCAACTCTGCATAGACTCCTAGACGAAAAGGAGGGATGTGGGGGGTGCGCCATGAAGAAATTACCCAAATGGGATGGAACTCAGTAAATGTGATGTACATGTACAGACATACAAATGATTACAATTTCAAAAAAATTGGATGATGTATTCAAGAGAAAGAGCTTCATAAATTTACTGAGTCAGTAATGTGTTGGTCCACCTCTGGCCCTTATGCAAGCGGTTATTTGGCTTGGCATTGATGGATAGAGTTCTTGGATATCCTCCTGAGGGATATCTTGCCAAATTCTGTCCAACCGGAGCATTATATCGTCAAAATTCTAAACTGCTTGGAGAGCCGTGCCCATTATGCTCCAAACATTCTCAGTTGTGAAGAAGTCCGGTGACCTTGCTGGCCAAGGTAGGGTTTGGCAAGCACAAAGACAAGCAGTAAAAACTCTTACCATGTGTGGGCGGGAATTATCTTGTCGGAGTGTAAGTCCAGAATGGCTTGATGTGAAGGGCAACAATACGGGATGTAGAATATTATTGACACACCATCGTGCTGCAAGGTTTCTGCGAATGACAACCATAAGGGTCTTGCTATAAAGAGAAATGGCACCCCAGACAATCACTCCTGGGTGTGAGGCCGTATGGCGGGCAACTTTTAGGTTGGTATCCACAACTGTCCGGGACATCTCCAGACACATCTTTGCCAGTCATTGGGGCTCAATTCGAAGTGAGACACTAGAAGTCTTTTTTAATTGACTCTAGTTTTTTATCTTGGTCTTGTGACTATTCTTCGGGCTTCCTGAAGTTTTTTATCTTTTGACTTTTTATTTATTTATTTATTTTTTAACACTTTTTCCCTCAAATTTTTTGGCTTTTTAAATTCTGGTCCCCTTTTGGGTTTGAACTCCATTTTCCAAATTTTACCGAAGTGCAGGCCACTTGCGGAAGGATGCCTTACTATGGTGCACTCCCTCTCCACTGTGCGCTGTTACCTTTTGCACCTACCAATCAAGTGGATCTACCTCTGCACCCGAAATCCAGTGTGGTAGGCAGTCTGTCATGGTAGGGTTTTCATGTACCCTCTCGGTGGTAGCCCCCTGATAACGCAGCGATTGCACTGCTGATGCCTGAGCTGCGACCTCCCTTTGTCACCCAAGAAATATATGCCTGTTCACTTTGGGGTACTGGGACTCCGGGCAACAGCTACTGTGCCAGGTGGGCTTTGCCTTGGCAGGGTGGTGCCTGTAGACAAAATCTCCAATCGGAGTCAGAGGCATTGGGATGAATAATCCGCAATGAAATGGATCGAACTTAATGGTGGCTGTGCCAGCATGGCCTTCTCATCAGTCAGGAACAGTGACTTTAATCCAGAAGGGTACAATCCTATAGCGTTTCCGTCATTGACTATGCCCCAAGACAAGATCCAAGCAAGGAGAAATGGAGTGGACAGTTTGCCGAGTTCTTGGATTGTTGCTTCACTGACAGCGGCTCTTTTGCTTCAATGAAGCTAATTTTTTTCATTGAAAATATTGAAGATTGGTTTGGGGAGGTTGCAACAATAGAGAAGATGAGAAGTGGATCTTTGCTGATCAAACCACCACACTCCAACCAATCACGGGCACATCAGACCTGTGTCAAGTTAGGAGATATACCAGTCACCATTTCTCCTCCTAACAAGCTCAATAGAATTCAAGGTGTTATCTTCCATCAGGTCCTAATGCTACAAACTGATGAAGAGCTGCATACTAATCTGTTCTCCACATCCAGAGGGGACCCAAGGATAATAGAGTGGATACTGAAGCTTTTATCCTAGCCTTTTGCTGCTAGACATGTCATGGATATCAACAAATTGTTATGGGATACTATTGATACTGCAGCAGCAACGATACTGTACTCCTCCGACGCATCCTGATGACCACTGGTGCTATGGTGGTCTGAAGATATAGCCATCCATCTATGGATAATTCAATAGAATTCAAGAGGCTCCAGGCAAAAGTGTGGCTCTTAATGAAGAAAAGGAAGCAGGAGTGTTGGGACCAATATATTTCAACTATGCGATCCCACACCCCATCGTCCCAATTATAGAAGAAACTCCGTCACATTTCTGGCCACTCACTACCCCTGGCACTTCCTAGCTTCCTTGTCAATGGTAACATTTGTACTGATCCTGTGGTACCTGCTGAATGTTTTGTGGCAGATTTTGCTGAGGTCCCCGCTTGCAGTAATTACCATCATTTCCTGACCTGGAAACATCTTATGGAGCACCTCCCGCTATCTTTCCATGCATCGGGTCTCTATCATACAATGTCCCTTTTATTGAAAGGGGAGCTTTGCAGTGCTTTGGCAGTATCTTGATAAGGCCCCTGGACCTGACAAAAGCCACAACCAAATGCGCAAACATCTTCGTGCCGGTAGCATGAAACATACCCTCGGACTTTTCAATCACAGTTGGCGGGAGGGATTAGTTCCCTCTCAATGGCGGGAAGGTATTATTTTTCCTGTCCTGAAACTGGGAAATGGCTCACGTATTTTGACTGACTTCTGGCCAGTTTCTCGAAGGAATGGGCTGTGTAAGCTATTCAAATGAGTGGTCAGCTGCCATCTTTGTTGGTGCCTTGAAACCAGAGGGCATATATGACAATTCCAAAACGTCTTTTGGGCTTTCTGGTTGACCACAGATCACCTGGTTTGTTTGGAATCCGCAGTGCAAATGTTTTTGCTGTGTTGTTTGACCTACAGAAGGCATTTGATACCACCTGACGACATCAGATCCTCTCTACACTGCATGAATGAGGTTTCTGGGGCAGTTTACCAATTTTTATCCATAATTTCCTATCTCAGATTTTTGTTTTGGTCCGGATAGGTTCGGCTCTCAGCAACCACTATGTACAGGAAACTTGAGTCCCTCAGATATCGGTTCTGAGAGTTGCTATTACCATCAATGGTATCGTCAATGCAGTGGGTCCCATAGTCTCTCTGTCACTGTATGTGGATGATCTATGCTTGTGCTATGCCTCTGCATCACTGCACACCACTGAGCATCAGCTTGAGGGGTCTGTGTGGAGAGTCCATGACTAGGCTCTGAACCACGGCTATTAAATTTATCATGAGTTACACAACAACTCTGGACTGTGCACTCCCCCCTCCCATGAAATTTATCTTGGTGACTGGTTACTTACTTGAAGTTGTTGAAACTTTTCAATTCTTAGGTATTTTATTTGACCATAAGCTAACTTGGCAGCTGCATATCTGCCGCTTCAAGGCAGCTTACATGAAGAAGCTGAATATTCTGTTTTCTTAGTCACTTCTCGTGTGGCACAGACCACACAGCTCTTCTGAGATTTGACAGAGTGCTGATTTTATTCCACTTGGACTGTGGATGTGTTGCCTATGGGTTGGCAGCATTGTCTGTTCTGAGTCTGCTGGGCCCTCTTCACCACACTGACATGCGGTTGGCAACGGGGGCCTTCTGTACGAGCGCTGTTGACAGCATCCTGACGGAAGCTGTTGTCCCAGCGCTGCGGGTTAGATGACAGCAGCTTCTGGCAAGTTACGTGGTCACAGTCTGTCAGGTACGTTCCCACCCATGTCACTCAACTCTGTTCCACAACCAGCAGTTCAGACTGTTTGCACATTGCCCAAAACTGAGAGGGCCAGCTGGGATCCAACTTGATATTCTACTGAATAGCCCTCTGTGGGCTGTACCCTACTCTGTGATACGGATGGAATTTTTTTTGGCCCCAAGAAGGATGCTGATCCTACCCTTCTCTGACATCTGTTTCTTCCAATCCTCCATGGTTATTCTACTTCATTGTGCATCTACACAAATTGATCTAAAGTGAATGACAGAGCCGGTTTACACTTTTGCACATGCAAGGGGACGTAAGAAGCACTCTCTGTCGAATGCTTGCAGTGCTGCCATCTCTTGGGCTCTGCAGCATGTCAAATCTCAGACCATGACGAACTTTCTGATCTGTAGCGATTCAATTAAGTTGCGTAAAAGGCATAACTCTGTGCTATCCCAAAAATCTTTCGGTTACAAACATCCATAACCTACTGGCTAACCTCTACAGCTCTGGAAAGATGGTGACCTTCATCTGGACGCCAAGTCACATAGGCACTTCAAGAAATGAACTCACCCACCACCCAGCTAAAGACGCAACTACAGGAGATCAACTTGACATCGGGATACTGGACCCAGACTTAAGATTACAACTTTGACACAATATTTTGAGGCTCTAGGAATTGGAATGGCAGGCTATTACAACCCAAAACAAATTGAGAGTGACTAAAGGGTCCACGAAGGTGTGGCATACATTTCTCCAGGCCTCTTGGAAAGATGCCATTGTGTTGTGTCAACCTACGCATTGGCCAAACAAGACTCACCCACGATTTTCTCTCTGTCGGGAGCATCCTCCTCACTGTAGCTACTGTAGTCTGACAATAGCGTGCGTTCCTGCTGAGTGCGTCCTGCTGGCCGATCTGCGGCACACTCTTTGCTTGCCTACCTCAATAGCTTAGATACCTGTGGATGACGTGACAGCCACTACCAAAGTGTTACATGTCCTGAGGGAGAGTGGATTTTACTCTAACCTATAATACTGTCCCATTTCCAGCATTGTGGGTGGCTGTGGGGGCAAGAGCCTCCTGTGGCGGGTACCCACCAATTGACCACAGATTGTTTTCTTCCCCTCTCACCTTGTTCTGCCTTTAGATACCCTTGTGCAAGATGCTGTCTAGGTTCTCTCTCTTCTTTTACCCATTGTGTTACAACTGCTGTCACACCCTTTTAAACTCTTTGACTTGCTTATATAGATTGAACAGCTAGGTCCCCATTTTTTCGCTTTTTATATGTTTCTCTCCTGAAAAGGAGGTACTAATGACCCAGTAGTTTAGTCCCTTAAACACATAATCATCATTATCATAATATCAATGAAGACAATTCTACTGCAGTCAATGATATTCCAGACTGCAGATGTGTCTAGAGATGCCCGGGACATCAATGAGATAGTGACCTGACACACGCCGTATGGCCCGACAGTCAGGAGTGCCATTCCTTTTCATAGCAAGACTCCTTTGGTTGTCGTCCAGGGCATTCTTACAGTACAATGGTATGCCAATGATATTCTGTGTCCATTTTGTTGCCCTTCGTGGCAAGCCATTCTGGGCTTATATTTTGGCAAGATAATGGCTGCCCACACACTGCGAGAGTTTCTACTGCTTGTCTTCGTTGTGCCAAACCCTATCCTGGCCAGCAAGGTCGCCAGGTCTCTCCCCATTTTGAACGTTTGGAGCATTATGTGCAGGACCTCCCAACCATCTTGGGATTTTGATGACCTAATGCACCAGTTGGACGTAATTTGGCACAATATCCGCTCAGGAGGACAACCAACAAGGCTGGCAATCAATACCAAGCTGAATAACTGCTTACATGGCAGCCAGAAATGAACCACTGTGTTATTGACTTACTCAGTTTGTGAAGTTCTCTCTCTTGCATAGATCATACTTTTTGAATTTGTAAACATTTGTTTGTCTGTACATGTACATCACATCTACTGATTTCCATCCCATTCGGATAATTCCTTCATGGTGCATCAATTTTTTTAAAATTATTATTTCTTTATTATTTTTTACTTTTCTTAAAAAGTGTGTTTCGAAATTAGAAGTAAACATGCAAGTTTTGCAGGTAAGCTAAAACTGTAAATCTAGTCCAATTTGTGGTTCAGCAAGAAAGATGTTACTGATGTACTAGTAGTTAAAATGAAAACTAATTGCAGTGTAATCAATAAAAATTTATAGCCAGTTGGTCCAGCTGTGAGAGATCAAGTCACCTGGCCGGTGATCTGATAGTTATATAACTCATTTAGAAAAAACAGGTTTTTTCCCCTCCAAAACAGTTGTTAGTAAGTAAAACTGTTTATTATTGCAGATACATTGATTGTGTTTTTATTTTTTTGTTTTAGGTCTATATTACCTCTTCAGCCACTTTCATTCCAATCACACATTTATGTCTGTACACACCGAGCTAGGTGGTACAGTGGTTACCTCACTGGACTCTCATTGCAGAGGACGATTTCGATGTTCTGATGATAGGCTGTGCTCAAAACGCGTCAATAACTAAGCATTTTTGATCACCAAGTCACCAGTTAATCTTGTGACATACAGCAGTGGCATAAGTCTACTCAAGAGAATTGCTTTTAATTTTCTGAATGTTGCTGTTTCTATAAAAAGGAAGAAAACAACAATGGAGAGAACCATCCACAATAATTCCTTTCATCTCCCTTTACAGAACCTAGCAGTGTATAGAAGTGTACTTATCACGTCTCAGAAAGTAAGTGACGAACTTGATATCATCAAACACAAAAAACATTAAATATTTCATTGTGCTGTTCATTGGCAGAACCTCTTAAATTGTGTAGCAGTTCAAGAGATGTATCATTAAAATGAGCTGTTACAGTGTTAACCGTATGTCAGAGCTGATCCTGTCTCACAGTTGCAACAGTTTTAATAACTATATGCATCGAGGAGAGAAACCTCCCCCTCCCCCCTGTGGGTCCGGGAGTAAGAATAGGCCCGAGGTATTCCTGCCTGTCGTAAGAGGTAACTAAAAGGAGTCTCATATGTTTTGGCCTTTATGCCATTCTTCAAAAATTTTTCCAAAGAGCGAGCCAATTGGGGAAGGGCGCCTTAAATGGTGCATCATGTCTATCGTGACTTGAGATCTGTAGCCCGCTTTCTCGTCGTCGCATTGCAGTCCCACTCATCCTCCATCTCTTGGATGAGGACACCTTCCTGGGTGTTTTTCACTGTGCACTAAGCAGTGTCGCTTTCTGTGCCGACGATGACCATGGACTTGTTTGCACCTGATATCCAGCACAGTAGCCAGTCCATTTGGTGGAGCCATCATGTACCCTGTTGGTTGTAGCCTCCTGACAACACAGGGATCGCTCTGCTGATGCTTGCACCAAATGCCTATCACCCTGGGACATCGGGACTCCAGGCAATGGCCATCCTGCCAGGTGGCCTTTGATGCAGCTGGGTGACGCCTGTGGAGAGGGCCCCTGGTCGGAGTGGGCGTTATCAGGGCGGATGATGCGCGATGAAGTGTACCACGTCATCACTTGCTGGTGTCGAACACCAGCAGTCTCTAAGTGTTCTAAGTCTCAGTACAATGCAAGGAAGTACGACCCTAAATCATTCCCCTCCCTGGCCACTCCATGGAAGGAACGCCAGGCTAAGGATGGCAGCGAACCATATTCACTCCAGTACCTCGTATGTACGAGAACTTATGGGGACTCCTTTGTTTCGATGAAGCCACAGTTTTTCGTAGACCATTTAGAGGACAAATTTGGGAAGGTGGAGGGCTTGTCCAAAATGCGGTCACGATCAGTCTTGATAAAAAGAGCATCCTCTGCCCAGTCACTGACATTACTTGCTTGTGGTTAGCTGGGGGATGTTTCTATTACCATCATGTCCCATAAGAGATTAAATATGGTCTAGGGCATTATATTCTAAAGGGACCTTCTTTTGGAGTCTGACGACAAGCTGCGCGCCAACTTAGAGCAACGAGGTGTTCATTTTGTCCAGCGCGTTCATCGCGGTCCAAGGGTAATCAGGTTGCCACCAGTGCCTTCGTCTTCCCATTCAAGGGTGACAGATTACCCAACAAGGACAAGGTGATGGTCTTCCGCTGTGATGTAAAGCCATATATCCCTCCACCGATGCGGTGCTTTAAGTGCTAGAAGTTCGGCCATATAGCTTCCCACTGTCACATGTCAAGATTGTGAATGTTCATCACATACCAATACTCCTTGTGCCCCGCCTCCCATCTGCGTCAACTGCGGAGAGCATCATTCCCCTTGCTTGCCAGACTGCAGGATTTTACAGTACGAAAGGAAAATCATGAAATACAAGACCCTGGACCAACTGATCTACACTGAGGCTAAGAGGAAATTTGGGCATCTACATCCTGTGACTATGACCTCGTCTTACGCCGCTGCTTCAAGAACAGTTTTAATCCCATCCGTTCCGCGAATTGTGGTTGGCTGTCCGAGTCGGAAGACTACACCTGCCCCCCTGATGGTGGGGGGGTACTTCCCTTCTTGTTGCTCCCTCACGACCTACCTCGGGAGCACTGCCTCCCCCCCCCCCCCCCCCCCCCAACCATCGGAGACACCAGTCCCCATTTCCGAGCCAGAGAAGCGTAAGTCTTCTTCGGCACCTCTCACTAGGAAGAGGTCCCTTGGGTCACTCCCTTCCTAGGTTTCTGCTAGTGGAAAAGATGACACCCGCCAGTGGCTGAAGTGCCCAAAAGTAACTGGTCGTATGGCTTCACGATCATCCTGAATCCTGGAGACTGAATCAATCAATCCCTCCCAGCTGAGAAACCCAAGGAACAGTGAGAGAAAACCAAAAAGAAGACCCCCAAGACCAAGGGAATCGCGGTGGCACCCTCGCCACCACTACCTACAAGCTTTGCTTCTGAGGATGAAGTGGAGATTCTGGCATCTGCTGAGGACCTAGATCTTGCCGGACCCTCAGACACCGTGGATCCAGACTGCTCAGGTGGTAGCAGGTGACCTTGTGTCGTGAACTGCCTCATTGAATGTTCCATGCCTTCCCAGCCTCACTATCATGTCATCCTCCAGTGGAATTGTGGCAGTTTTTTCCACCGCCTGATTGAGCTATGGCAATTGTTAAGCTTTACATCTGCTTTCTGCATTGCCCTCCAGGAAAACTGGTTCCCGGAAATGCGGAACCCTGCTCTCCGCGGCTATAAGGGATATTACAGGAACTGTAGAGACTATAATTGAGTGTCAGGTGGAGTTTCTGTCTGTGCTCTGAACTCAGTATGCAGTGAACCTGTGCCCCATCAAACCCCCTTGAAGCTGTGGCTGTCAGGATAATGACGACACAGGAAATAACTGTCTGCAACGTAAATCTTCCTCCAGATGGTGCAGTACCCCTGAACGTATTGGCTGCACTGATTGATCAACTCCCTAAACCTTTCCTACTTTTGGGAGATTTTATTGCTCATAACCCCAAGTGGGGTGGCACCGTGCTTACTGGCAGAGGCAAAGATGTCGAAATTTTCCTGTCACAACTCGAGCTCTGCCTCTTAAATACAGGTGCCCCCACATATATCAGTGTGGCACATGGCACATATTCGGCCATTGATCTCTTGGTTTGCTGTCCAGGCCTTCTCCCACGTATCCACTGGAGAGCACATGACGACCTGTGTGGTAGTGATCACTTCCCCATCTTCCTGTCACTGTCCCGGTGTCAGGCCCATGGACGCCTGCCCAGATGGGCTTCAAACAAGGTAGATTTGGAAACTTTCACCTCTGCTGTCACTGTTGTATCTCCCCCACACAGTAACATCGACGTGATGGTTGAGTAGGTGACTGCAAGTATCGTTTCTGTCGCAGAAAATGCGATCCCTCACTCTTTAGGGTGCCCGCGGTGAAAGGCAGTCCCTTTGTGGTCTCCACAAGTTGCTGAAGCAATTAAGGAGCGTCGGCGAGCTCTGCAGCGGCACAAGCAGCACCCTTAACCTGGAGCACCTCATAGCCTTTAAACAGCTTATTGCCCGCATTCGCGATCTTATCAAATGATGGGAGCAGGAGTGTTGGGAGAGACATGTCTCGTCCATTAGGTGCCATATGTCACCTTCCGAAGTCTGGGCAAAGATCAAACGTGTTTTCGGGTACCAGACCGCAGCGGGTGTTCCTGGTGTTAACATAAATGACGTGTTATCTACCGACGAAAACGCGATTGCCGAGCACTTCGCTGCGCACTATGCTGGATCCTCTGCGTCAGATAATTACCCCCCCAGCTTTTTGCACTCTGAAACAACAGCCGGAAGGGAAAGTCATTTCATTCACTACACCCCACAGTGAATCCTATAATGCCCCATTCACAGAGTGGGAGCTCCTCATTGCCCTGGCAGATTGCCCTGACACAGCTCCTGGGTCTGATCGGATCCACATTCAGATGATTTAACATCTCTCATCTGACTACAAGTGGCATCTCCTCGTCATCTACAAACGGATCTGGTGCGATGGCATCTTTCCTTCGCAATGGCAGGAGAGCATCATCATTCTGGTGCTCAGACCCAGTAAAAACTCACTTGATGTAGATAGCGATCGGCCCATCAGCCTCACCAACATTCTTTGTAAGCTGCTGGAACATATGGTGTGCTGGCGGTTGGGTTGGGTCCTAGAGTGTGGCCTACTGGCTCCATGCCAGGGCGGCTTCTGCCAGGGTCACTCTACCGCTGATAATCTTGTGTCCCTTGGGTCTGCCATCCGAACAGCCTTTTCCAGACGCCAACACTTTGTTGCTGTCTTTTTTGATTTACAAAAAGCGTATGACACGACCTGGTGACATCATATCCTTGCCACATTATATGAATGGGGTCTCCAGGACCTACTCCTGATTTTTTCCGAAATTTCGTGTCGTTTCATACTTTCCGTGTCCAAGATGATGCGTCCCATAGTTCCATCCATATCCAGGATAATGGGGTCCTGGAAGGCTCTATATTAAGTGTCTTTCTATTTTTTAGTGGCCATTAACAGTCTAGTGGCAGCTGTATTGCCATCTGTCTCGCCTTCTCTGTATGCGGATGACATCTGCATTTCATAAGACTCCTACAGTACTGGTGTTGCTGAGTGGCGCCTACAGGGAGCCACGCACAAGGCAGAGACATGGGCTGTAGCCCACGGCTTCCAGTTTTCAGCTGAGAAGTCGTGTGTCATGCACTTCTGTCAGCGTTGTATCGTTCATCCTGAACCAGATTTTATCTTACTGTGATCCACTCACTGTAGTGGAGGCATATCGATTCTTAGGACTGGTTTTCTATGCCCGATTGACTTGGCTACCTCACCTTCATCAGCTTAAACGGAAATACTGGCAGCCTCACAATTCCCTCCGCTGCCTGAGCAACATCAATTGAGGTGCAGATCACTTTATGCTGCTGCAGCTCTGCAGAGCCCTCGTTCAATCCCGCCTTGACTATGGGAGTGTGGTTTATGGTTGGACGGCGCCCTCGGCGTTGCGTTTACTCGACTCAGTGCACCACTGTGGCATTCGTCTAGCGACAGGTTCCTTTAGAACTAGTCCAGTGACCAGTGTCCTGGTGGAGGCCAGAGTCCCTCCATTGAAGGTTAGGCGTGCACAACTGCTCGCCAGTTACATTGCACACGATTGTAGTTCTGCGCATCTGAATTACTGTCTCCTTTTCCCACACGCTGCAGCCTGTCTCCTGCATCGGCGGCCCAGGTCAGGGCTAACGATTGCGGTTTGCGTGCGATCCCTTCTGTCTGAACTGGAATCCTTCCTTTTACCACCTGTACTTGAGGTTAATTAACGTACACCTCCATGGTGTACACCTAGGCCTCACCTACACCTGGACCTTTCACATGGCCCTAAGGACTCTCCGCTGTGACTTCGTCTCGATTCTTGACATGTACCGGAGCGAGGAAGTGGTTTACACTAATGGTTCGATGGACGACGGTCACGTTGGCTTTGCCTGTGTTCATGGAGGACATATAGAATGGCACTACTTGACTGATGGCTGCAATGTTTTCACTGCAGAGCTGGCAGCCATATTTCATGCTCTTGATGATGTGTGCTCATGCCCAGGTGAGTCATATCTCCTGTGTACTGACTCCTTGAGCAGTCTACAAGTTATTGACCAGTGCTACCCTCATCATCCTTTGGTGGCGACCATCCAGGAGTCCATCTATGCCCTGGAACGGTCCAGTCATTCAGTGGTGTTTGTCTGGACCCCAGGTCATGTCAGAATCTCAGGCAACGAACTTGCCGACAGGTTGGCCAAACAGGCTATGTGGAAACCGCTTCTGGAAATGGGCATCTCTGAACCTGACCTGTGTTCTGACTTTCACCACAGGGTTTTTCAGCTTTGGGAGACAGAATGGCATAACAGTATGCACAGCAAACTACTTGTCATTAAGGAAACTACGGATGTGTGGAAGTCTTCCATGCGGGCCTCTCGCAGGGAATCAGTTGTCCTCTGTCGGCTCCGTATTGATCATGCTTGGGCGACCCACGGTTACCTCCTGCACTATGAAGACCCGCCTCAGTGTCGTTGCGGTGCCCCAATGACAGTGGCCCATCTTCTGGTGCACTGTCCCACTTTGACTGCCCAGCGACGGAATCTTGGGTTACTGGACTCGTTGCCACTAATTTTATCTGACAACACTTCATTGAGTGATTTAGTTTTACGTTTTATTCGTGAGGGTGGGTTTTATCATTTTATCTAAGTTTTAGTGCATGTCCTTTGTCCCTCTGTGTTCTCCACTCAAGTGCTTTTAGGGTGGAGGTTGTAATGTGTGAGCAGAGTGGCTGGCTTCTCCTTTTTATTCTCATGGTCAGCCAGCCATGGTCATCTGCTTTGTTGTTTTACTATCTTCATCCCATTTCTTATGTTTCTGTGGTTTTCTTGTCCCCCTTTCGTCCATTTACATGTTTGCTGCCCTTCATCATTCTTGTGATTTTTCCTTTAATTCCGTTTTGTGTTGTCAGTCTCATTTGTTTTATTCTCTCACTTGTGGCATTGTTTTATTCGGAACAAGGGACTGGTGATCTCGTAGTTTGGTCACTTCCCCTCTCTATTAATCCAACCAACCAACCAGGAGAGAACCATTCATTGTAAGATGAAATAATGTCTCCAGGCCGGCACAATTGTTACATTGGTAGGGCAGGTAGATTGTTTGGTATATGCTGCCATGAACATGTCAGCTGTACACTTAAATTTACACCATTCATGTGCACTGGAAACTTGCTGATATAATAGAAACACCAAATAGAAACTCTAGATGTTACTAAGGATTTCTGCCTGTCATATGGAATCCACAGGTACATACTATAGGCACTCTCATATTGGCACTTAAAGGTACTGGCCAAGAGCTTTCTGTATAATAATTGAAACACCCCTCCCTCTACGTTGCCTAAATGACCCTTCCCCTCCTTTCACTACTCATCCTGTTTCCTATACCTCTTTCGCTTTCGGTTCCTCTACCATCTATTAACCTAGCTGTATGTCATGCCTACCTACATTTAATGTTGATTACTGCCATAATCAGACTTCCACTCCAGTCTCTTACCTTTTCCATTTGTTGGTTTTCCTGTCTCTCGTAGTAATTCTTAGTATGCATTTCCCCATTACTCTCTCAGCTATTTCTCAGTGGTTGAATGGTTCTCACATTAACAGTCCATGTCTCATTAGTAAAAGTCAAATCTGACAATACATACAGAATGTAAACTTTGATTTTGAGACACATCGGATGCACGTGTTGCAAACTGATGCAGACGTAACTCTTTTCTCCTGTATTATTGCTTATTTGGGAAGACATGAGGTGATGGCTAAGATATTTTGGAAAATGGTATTACCATTTTGGACAAGGTATCAATTTTTATAAATTTGCACCAAGTAGTATGTTTTTAAAAGGAAGAGCATCTTATAAAATATGTTGGAAATGACAGAAAGATACCCACAACAGTAGATGGCATATGAATTAATTTTCATTATTATCTCTTTTGATGTCTATATGGCATTGGAAACATTAAGTTATCTGAAACCAAGTAGAGATCACATGCATTGTGCCAGTGAAATTCTTAACCTACACATCCCATTTGATGAGTGCTAAAGAAAAGCTAAGTGATGGATGGGTTGAGGCTTGAAGAGTGTGTGGTCTTCAAGCTGGGGCTAGTCAGTCCAGTCAAACTTCTAGTACTGGTAAATTTGGACATCCTTCATGTGGCAACATAGGATATGATGATGGAAGTTTTCGCTTTCCTAGTAGAGGGTATATTGAATTGACTGGCAGTTTGTACAAACTTTAAGAAACCACACCCTCCAGGTAAGCTGCATATTAAGGAGGTGGGGGGCTGCTGACAGAAATTAGTCAATAGGGCGCACTTCATTGTACCTGCTCATGTCATTTGGCTTATAGATTACTCAGCTATGCCAGACTCTTTGTACTGAATGACAATTATATCTATAGTCGTTCTCCACAACCAGTCTCAACCTGTTCAGTGGAGACTGTGTTGTTTACCACTATAATCATTCCCCGTTCTGGTCCAATTCACAATTGATGTCCTGAAAAAACAAAAACCAGTGAGCATCTGTAAAAGTTCAATTTTCTGTGATTTTATTGTATGACTATGTTGTTGGATATTATTGCGACAAATTAATGTGCTGTTGAATGCTTCTTGTTGGAATGTACATTCTCATCGTTACACAATTACTACAGGCAGGAAGATTTCATGTAGATGGTAAGGCAAGAAATAAAGTGGATAAATTTTCTATCTGAAGTTTACCATAATTAGTAATTCAGTGTCAGCCAGAAACAGTTTTATCTGCTGGCGTTAAGTTTCCCAAGCATTTTATCTAACAAATTGTAGCAAAACGGATACAGTTGGTAAAAATCTTTAAATCAGTGCATCAACTGAACTGCATAATTTTGTAGTACAAAAGTACAATAATGACAAAATATGACACTTTATCTTTTGTAAACACACAAATCAACATGGCATATGCCATGCATGCTGTTCAAGATTAGAATGTTTTGAAGTTAGATTCGTTATTATGAGGAAAAGGAATTTTTAATGATGAAATGAGCAAACTTTTGAAAAAATTGGAGATAGGTATTTGAAGAAGAGGCGAAGGAAACGTTGTGCACTGGTTTGTGCCTTCAAACTAGGCTGACAACTTTAATGGCCACAGACCCATGAATGTTTGTGTTCACAATCCTAGGTTATAGTTTCAACCCCATGATGGTAATGATGAACTCGGGTAACGACACCAAGGCAAAGAGTATGGAACAGCAAGTCTCTGCAGTGTAGATTCTGTGAAGGAATACAAATCACTTCAGAATTTATTGATAAAGCAACTTCTACAGCTACGTACATACATATACATACTCATACATACTCTGCAAGCCACTGTATGGTGTATGGTGGATGGTAACTTTTACTACTAGTAGTCATTTCCTTTCCTGTTCCACTCGCAAATAGAGTGAGATAAAAGCAAGTGTCTATTCATCTCTGTATGAGCGCTACTATCTGTTATCTTATCTTTGTGGTCTTTACGCGTAATGTGTATTGATGGCAGTAGAGTTGTTTTGCAGTCAACTTCAAATGACAGTGCTCTAAATTTTGTCCATTCCTTCCAGGGATTCCCATTTGATTTTATGAAGTGTCTGTAATACTCACATGTTGATCGAACCTACCGGTAAAAAAATGTAGCGGTCTGTCTCTGAGTTGCTTCAGTTTCTTCCTTTAATCCAATCTGGTGGGGATCCCAAATACTGGAGCAGTACTCAAGAATGGGTCCTACTAGTACTCTGTATGCAGTCTTCTTTACAGATGAACCATACTAATTTAATTAATTCATTTTAGACATAAAACTGAAAAACAATACATTACACTAAATTAAAGAATGTACTTGAAAACTGAGCTGTCAGAACAAACTGAAATTGACAAAGATAACATTGAATTGAGCAAAAATAGATAAATAAAATAAAATGAAATAAAGAAAGAAAAAATGAGGAAAATATTTTTTTAATGTCCCTGGCTATCTCATTTGTGGATTAATGACATTTCCTTGGTATGAATCTTAGTGTGGCATCTGCATTTCCTGTAACATTACTTTTTGGCCACAGCTCAAGATATTTGGCAGTTGACTCTTTCCAATGATAATAGCTTGTTTTGCAATCAAAAAGTGAGTTATTTTGCACATTTACATGTGGTGAATTACATTGTTTTATGCGGATGTTTGACTGTGAGTCCTTGCATCTATCAGTGGGTCTAACTTATGTTTAATTACCTAGCATTGCAACTTCAGTACATGTAACAGAATCATCCACAAATGGCCCATTCGAGGCACTTACATTGAGAGTCTGAACTAGTATTTTATAAACTGAGTGAATATTTGGAATACATGTGAATCTGTGTTAACATCTGGTGATATGTCTCTATGGAGAACAGAAAACCACTGCTTGGAGGGGATTGGGATCAGTTAATATAGAATCAAACAAGTATCTTGTGACACATAAACTCTTTCTTTCATCTTTTCACCTATGTCAGTTGATTTTCAGTATGATCTTCTTCAGTGAGATAGTTTCTGGAGACCAAATTTGGTTTTTCAGCTTTCTCTGTATTGCCCTGTTGGCTTTTCATGATTCAAGATCACTGAACTGCTGAATGGGGGTTACTGACTCATTGCCAAGACCAAAAGTCTTAGTGTTTCTCATCACCTTGGCATTTAAGAGTATTATTTTGAAATCATTCAATGGTTTCCCTAAACACATTTGACTTTTTTCATCTTTTATTTGCTAATCACACATTGGCATTGTTTAAATTTTGGTGGAGCTCTCTCCCTGCTTTCACAGTGGTTTCTGGCATGGGTACAGAACAATGGCAGCCGTCTCCTGGCACTTACTATGTGGTTCTACTTGCATATTGTACAATACTATTGAACTTTTGCCATTGATGCTCTGCATTTTCAGCCATAAAGATGAATGTCTGATATTGGCTACTCAGGAAAAAGCAATATCGTACTCATTGCTGTGGCTTAACAGAGATTTTTACCTATGCGGGTCAATCCATACCAAGTGGTCCAAGAAAAAAATGATCGGTTGTTTGAGCCTCTCAGAAAAATTTTGTATTTGCTGGGTGAATTCCCCAGTATTTTTTAAAAAAAATTTATTATTATTTTGAAATGGTGACCATGTGTGTTCCAGGCCGCATGTGTTTTTTTTTGCATTTGCAGGCATCTACATTTTTTACAATTTTTCAGTAGTGGATTGTCCTAAGCCTTTCAGATAAAATGCATTTAGTTCAACACACTCTGGGCTACAAATGAACATCATTATCACTTAGCTGAATGTATTCTTTAATATATTTTTAGTAGTTCAAAGTTATCATCCATAAATTGAAAAAAACTCAATCTTTGAACAGTGGTTTTTCAAAGACAGATTAATTTCTCAGCTTTAATATTTTTTTCTGCTTTTACACTGTATAGTATTGTTACTTTTTATAGAGTATCAATGGTGAGCAGCTTACACTTAAAAAAACACACTATTTTAAAAACGGATTTTTTTTAAATTTTTCAATTTTGTGGCCGGCAATACCTATGTTGGGGGACTAAATAAAAATCTGAAAATTTCACAGTTAAGAGACCTTCATGATAGCAAACTTCAGTATAAATTTCAACATTGAGATTCAGTTGGAAGTTATGGAAAAAAGATTACAAACACGAGTCAAAAATAGGTTTTTTAACATCTGCAATATCTAGGCTTTTGGAATAAAATATATCAGTTACAGTATATAATTTAATCATATCTATGATTACTTACTTTTTTATTGAAAATAATCCTACTAATTACATTATATTGTTCTCTTGTTTGTTTTTAGTACATCACACATTGAACATTTGAGATATTTGTTCACTCAGTTTGGGTGTTAGATTATAAGCTCACCGAGTTACAGTTGTAAATTCCATGGGAGACAGCTTCCGTAGTACATTTTTGAGTGACATCCAAACTTGAGCCTTCTGAATTTTTTAAGGAGATGTCCTTGGTCCTGTAGGGTGATAAAATACAACATGTACATCTTGGTTTTGACAGTCAATATTCTTAACTTCGCCAATCCGCCACTGTTCATGGTAAACACAAGCCACTATGTCTTAATTTGGAAGAACCAATTGTATAAGTTTTCCACACTGATGAAGTTCACTATCAGGCGAAATTGATGTGATCTTACACTTCAGTAAGTTGTGTGAATGGGGTACAAAACAGTGAAAAGATCGAGTGCCTTTAATCTTCTGACAAGTGTTGTATGTTTCCTTCAAGACACTGTCATAGACTTCTTGTATTTCCTCACATTGTACAAAAACATAGGTAATTCCTTTGATATGTTTTTTACAGAATTCAAACATTTCGTGAGGTGTTATGATATGTTTGTCATCAGCCTGCCACAGACTTGTTTTTTTGACAGCTCGCTTTGTTGTACCCCCGACACCATCACAAGCTACTTTGTCACTCCAGATACTATCCTAACTGGAAACAGGTACTTAACAAATATGCAGTGTTTTGTGGCAGACAGATTGTTGACATTATTGCAACAGATATGTGGAAGGAAAGGGAATTTGAAGTTAGTGATGTCCAAAACATAATGGAAATGCTGTAACTACCA
Source organism: Schistocerca serialis cubense (assembly GCF_023864345.2). NCBI lineage: Eukaryota > Metazoa > Arthropoda > Insecta > Orthoptera > Acrididae > Schistocerca > Schistocerca serialis. The sequence goes on from NC_064640.1 coordinate 893,792,568, forward strand.
GTTTTGTGTGTGCGTTGCTTCATACACCGCACATGAAGTTTGTGCTTGATTTGACCACGAGAGACAACCCGTCCCACTACTACGACAGCAGTTGCTTGCGCAGTCTGCGTGCTGCACCCCCTGTTGGAACTAATGGCTATATAGGCAGGAGCGCAAGGCTTCACCGGCCACCTGTTGGAGCGCAAGGCTTCACCAGCCACTTGTTAGTTGCTATAATTGTAGTCTACTTTGTCTTTCATTACAGTGTCCTTGGGTAGACAATTTTTTTGGCGATGAGTACAGTGTTAGATTCCATGTGTTCCACTACAGTCATTGATCCTTTGAGCTTAATTCCCATTGAGGCAGTGTTTATATGTCTTCTTGAGCAACTGCAGGCACTGACAGTTGCTATTTCCAGTTTCAGGACTACATTGGCACAACGTATTTGCCGTTCCCCGCATACGACGATGCAGCAGAAGACCGGCGACACTTAAGAAAATGCTTGTGGCAATGTTTCCAGGCATTAGGTTAACAGAAGTTAACTTGTGCAAGGCCCGTTTTTTCTCGTGGATTTCACCTCACGTGTATCAGTTGTGTCAGCTTGCCCCTTACAAGAACCTCCAAGTCTTTCTTTGATCAGATGTGTGAATTACTTTCTACCTATGACTAAATGCACTCATGTTGTTACTGCTTGTGTGGAGTTTTACTGCTGCTAAATATAGCCAAAACAGTCATACAGGCTGTGGGCAGCAGAACTATAGTCCATTGGAACTAAAAATGTGTTCCACTGCTTCAGTATCTTCCTTTGGTGTAGAGTGATGCCTTTCTGTTGAACCAATAGGAACTGGAGCACCTTACAATCTTCATAACATTGTGAACAGGATGCCATTGTTGCTGTCCTTCAGTTAGAAACCTGTATCCAGCAGCTGGTCCATGTGGTAGCATAAAGTTCACTAAAATTTTGTTGAACTCATAACTAGTGTCTATAATCTCTGCAATCCACCAGTCACAGTCATACACTCACCTCACAAACATCCCCCTTCTCAGGTTGTGAATCTGAATATTATTCTGCTTTTTCCGAGGTGTTGGCCGAACACACGAAATTTCTTCTTTCTTGTTCTTTAAAGTGCATGCAACATGAGTTCGCCCATTACGTTGAGTATAAAAATGTGTCTTCTGAATTCCTTTCCCAAGAGTAGTTTGTTTGGACTATTATTCTTTTTTCTGGTCACAGATTTATTCGTTTTCCTGTTTCAGGAAAAGAGTGAAGGCTGTGGATGTGTAAGATTTCACGACCCTCGTAAAATCCTCGGCATTCTGAATCACGGGTGTATTTGGTCTAGAAAGATTATGTTCTGTAGCATGGTGCTTCAGCAGGCCTCCTACACCATCACGAGGCCCCTTCCCGTGACCAGTAGCACCATTAGAAATAATGATAATCTTCTCTGCTCCTGTTTGCAGTTCAAGAAATTTGGGCATTGCTAGCAAAGCATGTGCTGAGTCATGTCCTGTTGCACCACTTATAACTGCAACACGTGTGCTCTTGTTTTGAAAATATGTCACTCCTGTAAAAATTGAAACCTGGTCATTACTCCAATGATACACTTGTACTTCTTTTGGGAGAATTACAGACCAGATCTCAGCAAAATCACAGTGAAGCACTAAACATAGTTCTTCAGCCTGTACACACCCTTTGACTTCTGCAATGTGTTGTTGTTGCAATTTCTTCAGATGCTGGTGTGTTACTGCTTTCACTGACCATTTACCAAGTTCATCAATGAAACTGTCAAAGGCAACAGTTTTCTTAATTAGTGTATTTTCCTCCCATGTCACATATGTAATTTCTGCAGAGTTATCTTCTATGTCTTCCAGTACAAGTGTCGTTAAAGACTGTGCTCCCTTTCCAGGGCAGTCACCACATTCTTGAAACAAACAATTATCTTGCTTTACCTCACAAACTACTAATGACTTCACACACCCAACCAAGGAGTCATATGTCATGTACTCCAGTAAGTTCTTCAAAGTTACCACACAAAGTTCAAAATTCGTGCAGTACACACATAAACAGACATCTCTATGTGGGTGTGGAACTACCCACTTAGGTCATAGTGCATAAAATTTTGATCTTCCAATATGTGAAGTTGTATAGTTTCTTTTATAAATTGCAAATGTTTCTTTAATACTGCGAGTCATGTACCTCTTCACATTCACTACTTTTTGACCTTCAGCTGTTACCGTTATAGTGTCTTTTTTGTTGGTACTCTGGCGAGAACAGTCCCATTTATCTTCCAGATTTCTGTAGCTGACTGACACAGGATATTTAATTCTTCCTCTATTGATGTAAAATCTACATCATGGGAGGCTTCACCTTGTTCAGATACTATCATTGTTGTTATTCTGCCCCCATGCGGGTTTGTGGGTAAGAATAGGCCCGCGGTACTCCTGTCTGTTGTAAGAGGCGATTAAAAGGAGTCTCACACGTTTCGGCCTTTATGTGTTGGTCCCCTGTAGGTTTTGACCTCCATTCTTTGCCCTCCTAAAAGGAGTCTCACACGTTTCGGCCTTTATTTGTTGGTCCCCTGTAGGTTTTGACCTCCATTCTTTGCACCTGATATCCAGCATGGTAGCCAGTCCGTTATGGTGGGGCCGCCATATACCCTGTTTGTTGTAGCCCCCTGACAACACAGGCATCGCTCTGCTGATGCCTGCACCCCTTAACTCCCCACATTTGCAAAAGGGTAGATGTCCACCCCCCTGGGGCATCGGGACTCCCGGCAATGGCCATCATGCTAGGTGGCCTTTGCTGCGGCTGGGTGGCGCCTGTGGGGTGGCCCCCTGGTTGGAGTGGGTGACATCAGGGCGGGTGACATGCGATGAAGTGTAGTCCATCATCTCTTGCTGGTGGTGAAACACCAGCAGTCTCTAAGTGATCATGAGCTCAATTCAATGCCCCTTGTGTTGTCAGGGGACTACAACAAACAGGGTATATCCCCCCCCCCCCACCTCCCCTCCCCCCCACCCTTTCTCACTCTCAAACGGCAGCTGGAAGGGAAAGTCCTCTCATTCACTACATCCCACAGTGAATCATATTACGCCCCATTTACAGAGTGGAAGCTCCTCAGTGCCCTCTCACATTGCCCTGACACAGCTCCTGGGTGTGATTGGACCCACAGCCAGATGATTAAACACCTCTCATCTGACGACAAGTGACATCTCCTCATTGTCTTCGACCGGATCTGGTGCGATGGCATCTTTCCATCGCAATGGCGGGAGAGCATCATCATTCCGGTGCTGAAACCCGGTAAAAACCCACTTGATGGGGATAGCTATTGGCCCATCAGCCTCACCAACGTTCTTTGTAAGCTCCTGGAATGTATGGTGTGTCAGCGGTTGGGTTGGGTCCTGGAGTCACGTGGCTTACTGGCTCCATGCCGGGGCGGCTTCCGCCCGGGTCACACTACCGCTGGTAATCTTGTCTGCCATCTGAACAGTCTTTTCCAGATGGCAACACCTGGTTGCTGTCTTTTTTACTTAAGTAAAGCATACGACACGACCTGGTGACATCATATCCTTGCCACATTGTATGAGTGGGGTCTCTGGGGCCCGCTCCCAATTTTTATCCAAAACTTCTTGTTGCTCCGTACTTTCCTTGTCCAAGTTGGTGCCTTCCATAGTTCCGTCCATATCTAGGAGAATGGATTCCAGCAGGGCTATGTATTAAGTGCGTCTCTATTTTTAATGGCCATTAACGGTCTAGCAGCACCTGTTGGGCTCTCCATCCCACCTTCACTGTATGCAGACAACTTGTGCATTTCGTACTGCTGCTCTAGTACTGGTGTTGCTGGGCGTCACCTACAGGGAGCCATCCACAAGGTGCAGTTGTCAGCCGCAAAGTAGTGTGTCATGCACATCTGTCGGCATCGTACTGTTCATCCGGACCCAGAACTTTACTTTTATGATGATCCACTCACCGTAGTAGAGACATATCGATTCTTAGGACTCGTTTTCAATGCTCGATTGGCTTGGCTTCCTCATCTTCGTCAGCTTAAGCAGAAGTGCTGGTAGCACCTCAATGCCCTCTGTTGCCTGAGCAACACCAATTGGGGTGCTGATCACTCTACGCTGCTGTGGCTCTAGAGAGCCCTTGTCCAATCCTGAATTTACTATGGGAGTGTGGTTTATGGTTCGGCAGCGCCCTCAGCGTTGCATTTACCCAACTCTGTGCAGCACTGCGGGGTTCGACTAGCGACAGGAGCTCTTAGGATGAGTCTGGTGACCAGCATACTGGTGGAGGCTGGGGCCCCTCCATTGCAGATCAGAAGTGCACAACTGTTCGCCAGTTACGTTGCACACATTCGTAGTTCTTCTGAGGATCCGAATTACCATCACCTTTTCCCGCCCGCGGCAGTCCATCTCCCGCATCAGTGGCCCAGGTTGGGGCTAACGATTGTGATTCACGTGCGGTCCCTTCTCTCCGAACTGGAGTCGTCCCCTTTACCACCACTGCTCGAGGTCCATTCACGTACGCCTCCATGGTGTACGCTTCGGCCGCAGCTTTGTCTGTGCTGTTCACATGGCCCTAAGGACTCTGTTAACCCTGCGGCTCTCTGCTGTCACTTCCTCTCGATTCTTGTCATGTTCCGGGGCTCTGAAGTCGTTTACACCGATGGCTTGATGGCTGATAGTTGTGTTGGCTGTGCCTACGTTCATGGTGGCCATATTGAACGGCATTCTTTACCCGATGGCTGCAGTGTATCCACTGCAGAGCTGGTGGCCATATCTCGTGCACTTCAGCATCTCTGTTCATGCCCTGAGGAGTCTTTTCTTTTATGTACTGACTCCTTGAGCAGCCTGAAAACTATCGACGAGTGCTACCCTTGTCGTCCTTTGGTAGTGTCCATCCAGGAGTCCATCTATGTCCTCGAATGGTCCAGTCGTTCAGTGGTGTTCATCTGGTCCCCAGGCCACGTTGGAATCCCAGGAAATGAACTTGCTGTGACAGGTTGGCCAAACAGGCTACACGGAAACCACTTCTGGAGATGGGCATCCCCGCATCTGACCTGCGTTTGTTATTACACTGTAAGGTTTTTCAGCTTTGGGAGACGGAATGGCAAAATCTCGATATGCACAACAAACTGTGAGCCATTAAGGTTACCACAAATGTGTGAAAGTCCTCAATGAGGACCTCTCGCAGGGACTCCATGGTTCTCTGCTGGCTCCGCATTGGTCATACCTGGGTGACCCACGGCTGCCACCTGCGCCATGAAGACCCACCTCAGTGTCAGTGCGGCAACTGGTTGACAGTGGCCCATATTCTACTGCTCTGTCCTTCTTTGGCTTTCCTGTGACTTCATCCATGGTTGCTGGACTCGTTATCATTGATTTTAGCAGACCACACCTAATTGGCTGATTTTATTTTACTTTTCATCTATGAGGGTGTGTTTTATTATTCAATCTGATTTTTAATGCATGTCCTTTGTCCCTCTGTGTCCTCCACCCTAGTGCATTAAGAGTGAAGGTTTTAATGTGCTGCTTTTCCTTTTTATCCTCGTGGTCGGCCAGCCACTGTAATTTGCTTCCTTGTTTTACTCTCTTCTAACTGTTTCTTGCATCTCTGTTGTTTTCTTGTCTTCTTTTGTTCCTTTTAGTGTTCGTTGCCTTTCCTTCATTCTTGTAGTCTTTCCTTTCTTTCCGTTTTGTGTTACATGTCTCGTCTATTGTAATACTTATGGCACTGTTTTATTAGGAACAATGGACTGATGACCTCGTTATTTGGTTCCTTTCCCTCTCTCTCAAACCAACCAACCAACCAACCGACCAACCAACAATGGGTGGGGTCTGAGGGGCCCGCTCCCATTTTTTATTCAAAATTTTCTGTCGCTTCGTTCCTTCCACGTCCAAGTTGGTCCCTCCCATAGTTCCTCCTGAGTCCAGGAGAATGGGGTCCCACAAGGCTCTGTCTTGAGAGTCTGCCTCTTTTTAGCTGCTATCAATGGGCTCGCTCCAGCTGTGGGAACGTCCGTCTCGGCTTCTTTTTATGCTTATGACTTTTGCCTGTACTATAGCTCCACTGGCATTGCGGTTACTGAACAGCAGCTGCAGGGTGCTATCTGCAAGGCGCAGTCTTGGGCCGTATCATGCGGCTTCCAGTTTTCAGTCACCAAGACTTGCGTCATGCATTTCTGCTGGTGTCGCACTGTTCACCCTGAGCCACACCTTTCTCTTGACAGTGAACCCTGCTGTGCTGGAGATGCAAGGGTTTTTGGGATTGCTTTTTAGTGCCCGGTTGACGTGGCTTCTTCATATTCGGCAGCTTAAACAAATGTGCTGGTGCCATCTTAATGCTTTTCGTTGCTTGAGTCACTCCTGCTGGGGTGCCGATTGGTCTACCCTTCTATGACTGTATCAGGCGTTGATTCAGTCCCATCTCAATTATGGGAGCCTGGCTTACGGTTCGGCATTGCCTTCCGTGTTGCGATTGCTTGACCCCATACCTCACTGTGGGATCCGACTCGCAACTGGAGCTTTCCATACAAGCCCTGTAAACAGCATACTTGTGGAGGCGGGTGTCCCTCCATTGCGGATCTGGTGCCAACAACTACTGACCTCTTATGCTGCACGTGTTTGTAGCTTGCTCGGGCATACAAATTACCATCTCCTGTTCCCCAACTCGGTCGTCCATTTTCCAGAATGGCAGCCCCAGTCAGGGTGTACGATCGTCGTTCATGTCCGTTCTCTTCTCTCCGGGCTTGAGTTTTTCCCTCTTCCACCTCTATACGCATACCTCTGTGTTCTGTGCCCCGCCCATGCCTTCGGCTGGATTTGGCACAGGGCCCAAAGGACTCAGTCCCATCTGAGACCCTTTGCCGCCGCTTCCTTTCCATCCTTCCTGCATTTCACGGCTCTGATGTTGTCTATACCGACAGTTTGATGGTTGCTGGTCGAGTTGGTTACACTCTCACTCTTGGGGATCCTTCTGAACAACGCTCATTGCTGGCTGGCTGCAGTGTTTTCACTGCAGAGCTGATAGCCATCGCTCGTGCCCTAGAGCATATCCACTCTTGCTCTGGTGAGTCCTTCGTCATCTGTAGTGACTCCCTGAGCGGTTTATGAGCTATCATCCAGGATTTTCCTCGCTCTCATCTGGTGATGGCTATCCAGGAGGCTCTCAATACTCTTGCCATTTGCAGCTGCTCTGTGGTCTTTGTGTGGACCACGGGTCATGTCGGCATCCCGGGTAATGAACAAGTTAACATGCTGGCCAAACATGTTGTCAATGCACCGGCCCTGGAGATTGGCCTTTCAGAGTGTGATCTCCAGTCAGTTTTGCGGCAGAAGGTCCTTGGTACCTGGAGTGATGAATGGTGCACCCTCCCTTCCCCCAACAAACTTCGGGTCGTCAAGGAGACTACAGGTGTGTGGTGCTCCTCTTTGCGGGCATCTCACAAAGACTCCATTGTACTCTGCTGGCTATGCATTGGCCACACCTGGCTGACGCACGATTATTTATTGTGCCGTGAGGACCCACTTCTCTGTCGCTGTGGTTCAGTGTTGACAGTGGTCCACATTTTGTTGGACTGTCTGCTTTTAACTGAGCTCAGGCAGACGTTGGTGCTGCCTGATACGCATCCAGCACTTTTAAAGGATGATGCTGCAATGGCAGGCTTAGTTTTGAGTTTTATTCGTGAAGGGGGCTTTTATTGCTCAATCTGAGGGTTTGTCTTTTTTTTTGTGTAGAGTCTGACCTTTGTTCAACGGTTTCAGATTGGGGTTTTTAGTGTGTCTCTTGGTGGTTGGTTTTTCCTTTTTTGTTTCCATGGTTGGCGAACCACTGTAACACTGTGTGTGTTTTTTAATTCCTCTTTTCTGGTTTGTGTCTTTCTTATTCTGTGTTGTCCCTTATCGTCTCAGTTGCTTGTTTATCTTCTTTGTGGGTGTTTCATGGTCATGGAATAAGGGACCGATGGCCTTCGTAGTCTGGTCCCTTCAACCCTCACAAACCAACCGTCGTTATTCTGTCAAAACATTTAGAACACAAAAAGTCATCACTGGAAACATCTTCACTTTGAAACAGAGTCTTCCAATGGGAACACTTATTCCCAAACTGAACAAAGTCTGTTTTTTTTGTTTGTCTTATATCTTATATGTCACTCTTTTATGGATATGCAAATAGTCAGCACACTTCACCCTCCTGTGACCCCAGCCACAAGACATTTCAAACAGTCTTATTCACAAAACACACTGCAATTGTGTCAACAGGCAGATTCCTCATGAAAACACAGAACTCAATGGATGATCTCAGATTTCTGAGAAGCCTCTTCAGTAAACAAATCAGCACTGAACAGAAACCTGCAATGAACAACAGCGACAAAGACACTGACAAGAACTACAACAAAGTGTAAGAAACATTTGCAACAATGAGAGTGAAAAGAAATAACTGCAACAATGAGAGTGAAAAGAAATAACTGCAACAATGAGAGTGAAAAGAAATAACTGCAACAATGAGAGTGAAAAGAAATAACTGCAACAATGAGAGTGAAAAGAAATAACTGCAACAAAGAGTGCAAAGAAATAACTGCAACAAAGAGAGTGCAAAGAAATAACTGCAACAAAGAGAGTGCAAAGATATAACTGCAACAAAGACAGTAGAAAGTAAACATTGTAACAAAGAAATTAGTAAGAAACAGATTCAGTGAAGACATACATTACCCTCGAAAGTTAAAAAAACCTGTCCAGCGTATAAGTGGAAGCTCTCCTTTACAGAGAATATAGTACTACATTGTACTAATCAACAGAAAAAAAAAATCTAACTTTTCTGGATTGGCAGTTTAGAAGGGAAAAAAAAAATCTTTTCTAAGGCGACAGTAAAAGAACTTTGAGAGATATGTCCAAATGGAAGTTTCCATTGTAATCATAAAGCAATTGTCTTTCAATTAAAAAATCCTCTAACAAAAGATCTACACCTGTTACAGAGATACAGCATTTTAAAATTTTTCCAAAATTCGCATCTTCAAAATGATGTTCACAGTGTCATCTTCGGAGGCCTGTATCTCGGGGCAGGAATTCTTTTGGGGGGGGGGGGGGGGGGGGGAATAAAAATAAAAAAACCACGTGTTTCTTTCTTACTCCTGAATTTTAACATATGCTAAATTCAATAACATCCGAGACTATGAAGGTAACCCCACCTGCCTGAAATGATATGGATTATATCATATGGACTTAGCCATCATTGTAATTTTGTGACACATGTTCATAAGGAAACCTAGGCAGATCAGATGGTTCATGATGCAGTCATATATTTTGCTGCTGATAAAAAAGTTCAAAAGCAAGCTCTACAGTGTAAAAATCCTGCAGTTAGGGTAGTATTGAACATAGCTCAGTCATTTGAAGTTTCACAGGCTGCAGGTAGTCAGATAGAAGCCTGGTCCTAAGTTTCAAAAATCAGTTCCTCTCACCCCTCCCTCCCAGCCTTCAGTCAGTTCGCAAGGGAACATGACACTCTTGCAGCAGTCCAGCCGACATCTCAGTATTGTATAGGTAATCGTCATTTGTGACATCAACAGTCTGCCTAATGACAGCGACAGCCTCATGCTCCTCTGTCTTCATGCCCGTACTGCTTCATTCAGCTTGAACAAACCGCATGTCTCAAGTGCTGGCCAATGTTTAATAAGTGCCATAAGACAGGGCACTTTGCTTCTGTATGTAACGCCCTTCCAAGCCTGAGTGAGGATGAAACAAACATGAATGTGGACAGTGTGTTAGCAGAGACAGTCTCAAAGCAAGTCATACATTGAAGTGCATGTGGTTAACAAACCATTGAGAATGCAGGTGGACACAAGAGCACCAGCAGTGTTGGTGAATTCTCAAGCTTACGTGGATTTGGGTTCTTTCCTTGTGACTTCAATGTCACAGAGGCTGGTGAGTTTAGCAAACGACACATTGCTGTTTCTGGACAGGTTTCTGCACTTACAAGGCTGTGGTTCGTTTGTTAACATTCCTAGTTGTGAACCAAACACCAACATCTCCTTACCAGAGGATTTTTATGATCTTTTTTACCCAACTTGGACATCTTCTGTTGTAGGTTGGCAGGAGAGCCAACACCGTGTTACTAGAGGAAGTCGAAAGGCACGCGTTTTAGCTCACGCAGGCTGGCATGAGGTATGGAACAGGACAAGGAAATTAGAATTTAGAGAAAACGGACGTAGCTGGTGGAATACTTAACTTTAATCCATTAATGGTGAACGTCGCTCTTGACTGTACATTATTTACAGTATCAATAGTAACTGGTAATGGCGCCTTGCTAGGTCGTAGCAAATGACGTAGCTGAAGGCTATGCTAACTATCGTCTTGGCAAATGAGAGCGTATTTTGTCAGTGAACCATCGCTAGCAAAGTCGGTTGTACAACTGGGGCGAGTGCTAGGAAGTCTCTCTAGACCTGCCGTGTGGCGGCGCTCGGTCTGCAATCACTGATAGTGGCGACACGCGGGTCCAACGTATACTAACGGACCGCGGCCGATTTAAAGGCTACCACCTAGCAAGTGTGGTGTCTGGCGGTGACACCACACTGTATATATACTAGGACGGTGGTAGTCTCCACTAACGCCGTCATCGAGGTGAAGGCGACAAGGACGCAAGCTGGTGGGAGCAGTATTATGATATGGGGGATATTCTCCTGCGCTTCCTCCCCGCAAATCGGCACACGGTTGTGGCATAAGGCTTCCGCCCGCTGTGGGGAGGACCCCATGTTGACATATGCGACGAGGTGGGGAGCCTAACAACAGGCGAGGCTGTGCCACCCGCACCCTGCCATTCGGACCACGGGGAGCCAGGAAACGCCTGAAAACCTGCTCCAGGGTGCACCCCAACATGCGGTGTATGCGCCCGCAGAGAGACAGGAGGGGCCGAAGGGTCGACCTCCATCGGGCCGGGGCACCTGACGGGCGAAGACGACTTACGGTCCGGAGCGGGCAAGAGTTCCATGTCGGAGGACAACAGGTCAAGGGAAGCGATCGGCGGCGCGTGACCCAGGGAGGTGCCCGGCGGTTGCAGTGACGCGTCCACTGCGGGCGTCGCCGGCGGGAGAACAGGCGGCGGCACGCCGCCATGGGGCAAAATGGAAGGCAGCTTCGGTAACACCTGGGGCCGAGGCGAGCCAGTAGATGGGTCCCCAGGGTGCTGACCGGACGGCACCGTCGCTGGAAGCAGACGGGGAGCGGCAGATCCCGTGCGACGACAGAGGTGCAGCTGATTGAGATGCCGACACACCTCACCAGAGACCCCCAAAACCAGATACATAGCGCGGCCGAGGCAGCGAAGAATACGCTCTTCGAGCCAACGCCGTGAACCTCGATAGTGTCGGTAGTAGACAACGTCGCCTGGGGAAAAAGCAGGTGTCTGCCGCTGCACAGGAACCTGATGCGGCGGATGTAGCAAAGACATCAAGGTTCGATGAGGGCGACCGTGGAGCAACTCAGCCGGCGAGTGACCATCTCAGGGCTGAGAGCGATACGAGGACAAAAAGAGCAATAACGCGTCCTCCCGAGAATGCGACTCTTTCGACTTCAACATCTGTGACTTGAAAGTCCTGACCAATCGTTCAGTGGCACCGTTTGATTGTGGCGAAAACGGCGCGGACGTCAGATGTTGAATACCGTTGACCTTGCAGAATGACTGAAATTCTGCGGACATGAATTGTGGGCCATTGTCGGAAACAATAGTCTGTGGAAGACCTTCAATGCAAAAGACAGCAGATAACGCTTGGATGGTGGCAGATGACGTGGAAGACATCCGGACAACAAAAGGAAAATTACTGAATGAATGTCCCAGGTAGGGCAAGTCACGAGCAAAAAAACACACATTTGTCCTTCTGCAAGCGAAGACCATTTTGTTGCAAGACCTGAAATAATGTTCTGAGATTGGCAAAATGTTCTTCTTCCGTCTTTCCGGATATCACAATATCGTCCAGATAGTTTGCTGCAGTAGGAACAGACGCACAAACAGTTTGTAGATATTGCTGAAACAATGCAGGGGCGGATGCACACCCGAATGACAGTCGTTTGAATTGATACAAACCAAGATGGGTGTTAACCACCAAAACGCGCTGGGATTCTTCGTCCACCGGTATTTGCAAGCACGCATCCGCTAGGTCCAACTTTGAAAAATATTTACCCTGGCACAGTTTGTCAAAAAGATCTTCCGGGCGGGGTAAAGGAAAAGTTGCAGTCACTAGTTGTGGATTCACTGTTGCCTTGAAGTCCACACAAAGTCTCAATTTTCCAGAAGGTTTTGGCAAAATTACTAAGGGTGATGCCCAGAGAGAAGCCTGCACACGTTCAATTACACCTTGTGATTCCAAATCGTGTGATGTTTTTGCGACCTCATCACGCAATGCGTGGGGAACATTGCGTGCTCTGAAAAATTTCAGTTGCGCGTTTACTTTCAGTTCCAAATGTGCTTTATAGTTCGTAGCGCAACCAAGGCCCGGTGCAAAAATGTCTGCAAATTCTTCACATAGATGAGAAACACTGTCTGAAGGCACAGTCTGGTTCACTGATAGGACAGACAACTGAAATAAATCGAAACCAAACAAGTTCACTGCAGAAGAAGAACGAAGGACATAAAATGACACAAGTTTTGTTTGACCTTTGTATGTTGCCAGAAGGCTGCACTGTCATAATAGGGGGATCTCTTGACCAGCGTAACTAGTTAACTTAACAGTTGCGGCACGCAACGGAGGTGAGCCCAGCAGTTTGTAAGGGTCTTGATTGATCAGTGAAACTGCAGCCCCGGTATCGAGCTGGAATGGTATCACTTTGCCGTTAATGTCCAAGTCCACATAAAGTTTATTGCCCTGCTGACGACAAGAGTGACTGTCTCGTGCAACGCGAACTGACACTGGTGCAAAATCACTTGCGACTTCACGGGAGTTCCGGCGATGTCGACGCACACCATTTGTGGGACGAACACAGTTACTGTTAGAGAGAGTGGCACTGGACGGAGTGGAATGAACTATATGAATTTCCATGGGCGAAGTTTCGCGAGCCTGAGTATCCTTGGTTCGATTCAGATTCCGGCGCGAAGCAAAGGGCCTGGAATGGTTTGGAGTTTCCGACCTGAGCTTTTTCTGGCAAACACTTTGAACATATCCTCTTTTATTACAGTAAAAGCAAATAGCTTGGCGTGATGGGCAGTTCTCACGCGAATGTCTAGTAGCACACCGTGGGCATGATTTTAGCACTGCATTTGCTTGCCGGCGCGGTACACATGGCTGATAGCCTGGCGGCAGCGGCGCGGCCGGGTGCGAGGGCTGTTTAGTGCTCCGTGCAGCTCGCCTGGCGAGCCGGTGAACCTGACACACGGCTGGCGAAGTTTCAAATGAGTCCTGCCGATCCAATATGTCCATCACTTGTTGAAGGGAGGGATTGACTAGTTTCAAAATCTGTTCCCTTATACGAACATCAGAAACGTTCTGTGCAATAGCATCACGCACCATAGTAATTGAATAAGGGAGTCCACATTGACACTCAAAAGCACAATCCCTAGTAAGGCCTCGCAAGGTTGCAAACCACTCCCGATTAATCTGACCTGCTGTACGTTTTGTACGAAAGAAGGTATACCGTTTGGCAACTACATTGACTGATTCTTTGAAATATGCATCTAATGCAGACAAAATTTCGTCGTAGGACAGAGTTGCTACATCGCGTCGGGGAAATAATTTGACTATCACACGGTACGTTTGTACGCCGACCGAAGACAACAAAAATGGCTGCCGCTCGTTACCTTGAATTCTGTAGGCGGCGAGATGGAATCCAAATTGGCGTGACCATTCCGTCCAGCTTTCCAGTGCAGCATCAAAAGGACGAAAAGTTGGTGCAACTGTGTGTTGTTGCTACGTTAGCGGTGGAGCGGCGGCTGACGCATAGTTTTGCATTGCACGTTGACCCTGGACAAGCTGTCCAAGGGCATCCAGTAAGACCTGCGTCTGCTGATTCTGTAAGTGATAAAATTCGGACAGTACATCTGGAGATTGTGGCAAAGCCATTACACAAGTAAATCAGGGCAGTATAGTTAAGAACACGGTATTGCCTCGTCGCCAATGTTGTGGGTTGGCAGGAGAGCCAACACCGTGTTACTAGAGGAAGGCGAGAGGCACGCGTTTTAGCTCACGCAGGCTGGCATGAGGTCTGGAACAGGACAAGGAAATTAGAATTTAGAAAAAATGGACGTAGCGGGTGGAATACTTGACTTTAATCCATTATTGGTGAACGTCGCTCTTGACGGTACATTATTTACAGTATCAATAGTAACTGGTAATGGTGCCTAGTTAGGTCATAGCAAATGACATAGCTGAAGGCTATGCTAACTATTGTCTCGGCAAATGAGAGCGTATTTTGTCAGTGAACCATCGCTAGCAAAGTCGGTTGTACAACTGGGGCGAGTGCTAGGAAGTCTCTCTAGACTAGACCTGCCGTGTGGCGACGCTCGGTCTGCAATCACTGATAGTGGCGACACGCAGGTCCGACGTATACTAACGGACCGTGCCCGATTTAAAGGCTACCACCTAGCAAGTGTGGTGTCTGGTGGTGACACCACATCTTCCTTCCCAGTGTCGGAGCCAACACCAACCTGCCACAACCTCAACAGAATTGCATCCCCCAGTTTCCAGGAATGTCAGCTCTTCTCCACTTCCAGCTCCCATGCCGATAGGTGTTGCCCACAGTCTCCTGGGTCACCAGTTCCTCTGTTGGGCACTTCCTTCCCGAGCCTTTGAGATGGGCATCATCCTGTCATCATTCATGGGGAGAGAAGGTGGCAAATCTTCCATCAAGTTCTGGGCCAGATGTAGACTGCACCTGCAATTCTTCAATCAGAGTCTTGTTCGGAATCTTGGCTATGTACGATGCTGTGCCATTTGTCAGCTACTGCTGACCAGGAGAGCTGCCGGTGTCATCACCACCACCAGGACTTGGCCTCTGCATTGTGAAATTACCAGGACATGGGTATCAGCTGTCGACCTTATCTCCATACTTTGTTGGGTATCAGCTGTCAACCTTATTTTCGTATATCATTCTTCTAACAAGTGAACCTTAGGCCATATCTTATTCTGCGACCAAATGAATATCTGACTTTGACTGTTTCACCATTAAGGCCTTCAGCCTGAGTTTGGAAATGTATAAATTCAGTGCTAATCACCAACGTTCAGAAACTATTGTAACTGATTAACTTTTCTCCAAAGAGGATCTTTTGGTTGATGTGTTTATTAATAAAACTATTTTACGTTGTTTATTTGGGCTGCATTCTTATTGTGCCTCAACTGGCGCCTTGCGTATCAACCTACATCTACGTCAGACACTTCCAGTAAAGGAGAAAAGTGTAAAGAAACATTAAAATTGAAAATGGAGGTCTTAAATATGTGGATAAGGTATTATTCCTTCTGTCCTCAGAAGAATATTTAGTTGCAGAAGTTAGGGATGTTGGATGCATCAAGTTCATCCACAGCACATCTGTACGCTGCAGACTCTCCACCTAGGTGGAAAGAGGAAGAAAGTCCGAAGTCCCATGATGATCACGCTACAGTGGAACTCAAATGGGTACAGATGGAGGAACTTAAGTGCTTAGCAGGGGTGATATATGTGCATTTCTAACACTCCAGTGGTAAAGAGCTATTTCATTCTTCAAAATGATGCCGTTAATGGAGAACAGGTAAAGGTTGGGAGTGACAATGTTTGTTAGTGAAATGAACTACTCCTTACTATCAGCTCTGACCACTCAACTAACAACAGTTGGTGTAACAAAATATGCCTGTAGGAAAGTCACTATGTGCTCTGTAAATTTTCTACCAAATTAGCTAGTCAGATGTGAAATTGAACCTTGTCATTAATAAACCTCCCCACCCATTCTCTCTCTCAGGAGGTTCTGGAGGTCACAGTCTGTTATTGGATTCTGATACCACCTGCTCCACGGGTTGAATAATTAATTTTCAATACTGGCAGAGAGTACCTTTTAGTAAGCTATGAGAAGTCATCAACTGACTTTATGACACTGTTTTATTACAATATTTTCTGTGTTATTTTTAATTATATATCACAGTGCATATGCTTGCATTTGGGAGAACAGTGCTTCAAATCCCCCTCTGGTCAAACAGATTTTTGTTTTCTGCAATTTAAGACAAATGCTGTGATAGTTTCTTTGAAAAGGACATGGCTGATGACCTTCCCAAATCTAAGCATGTGCTACTTCTCTAATGGCCTTGTTTGACATGTGCTACTTCTCTAATGGCCTTGTTGACAATTTATGAGTCAGTACCTGCAAGATGAGCATTGAAGTGCTAAAATAGGACCAAACATAGATCTGCACTGAGGTTGCAGACAGATTCAGGATGCCTATTAGTTTCCATCTGAAAAGTGTCCAGTCTTTGGAGGAAGTCTGAAAAATTTCTGAATGACTTTATGTGATTGTTTTAATTTTTTTAACTTAGGTGTTTATGTTTCATTCAATTTCAGCATGAAGCTAAAGAAGGGTTCAAGATGTATGGCCAAATGGCTAAATACTCATTTCTACTATTGGTGCACTATAATTGAACCAGTTGGTGAGGAGTGGAAAGTTAAATTTGATGATGGAACAGTTGCTGTAGTTAAAGCAAAAGATTTGGAAAGTCAGTAAACATGTTCATCTCGCTGTAAAATTAATCTGGATTTACATAAAAGTCTATTAGTAATACAACAGAAATACAGGGTGTTTCAAAAATGACCGGTATATTTGAAACGGCAATAAAAACTAAACGAGCAGCGATAGAAATACACTGTTTGTTGCAATATGCTTGGGACAACAGTACATTTTCAGGCGGGCAAACTTTTGAAATTACAGTAGTTAGAATTTTCAACAACAGATGGTGCTGCAAGTGATGTGAAAGATATAGAAGACAACGCAGTCTGTGGGTGCGCCATTCTGTACGTCGTCTTTCTGCTGTAAGCGTGTGCTGTTCACAACGTGCACGTGTGCTGTAGACAACATGGTTTATTCCTTAGAACAGAGGATTTTTCTGGTGTTGGAATTCCACCGCCTAGAACACAGTGTTGTTGCAACAAGACGAAGTTTTCAACGGAGGTTTAATTTAACCAAAGGACCGAAAAGCGATACAATAAAGGATCTGTTTGAAAAATTTCAACGGACTGGGAACGTGACGGATGAACGTGCTGGAAAGGTAGGGCGACCGCATATGGCAACCACAGAGGGCAACGCGCAGCTAGTGCAGCAGGTGATCCAACAGCGGCCTCGGGTTTCCGTTTGCCATGTTGCAGCTGCGGTCCAAATGACGCCAACGTCCACATATCGTCTCATGCGCCAGAGTTTACACCTCTATCCATACAAAATTCAAATGCGGCAACCCCTCAGCACCGCTACCATTGCTGCACGAGAGACATTCGCTAACGATATAGTGCACAGGATTGATGACGGTGATATGCATGTGGGCAGCATTTGGTTTACTGACGAAGCTTATTTTTACCTGGACGGCTTTGTCAATAAACAGAACTGGCGCATATGGGGAACCGAAAAGCCCCATGTTGCAGTCCCATCGTCCCTGCATCCTCAAAAAGTACTGGTCTGGGCCGCCATTTCTTCCAAAGGAATCATTGGCCCATTTTTGAGATCCGAAACGATTACTGCATTACGCTATCTGGACATTCTTCATGAATGTGTGGCGGTACAAACTGCCTTAGACGACACTGCGAACACCTCGTGGTTTATGCAAGATGGTGCCTGGCCACATCGCACGGCCGACGTCTTTAATTTCCTGAATGAATATTTCGATGATCGTGTGGTTGCTTTGGGCTATCCGAAACATACAGGAGGCGGCGTGGATTGGCCTCCCTATTCGCCAGACATGAACCCCTGTGACTTCTTTCTGTGGAGACACTTGAAAGACCACGTGTACCGCCGGAATCCAGAAACAATTGAACAGCTGAAGCAGTACATCTCATCTGCATGTGAAGCCATTCCGCCAGACACGTTGTCAAAGGTTTCGGGTAATTTCATTCAGAGACTACGCCATATTATTGCTATGCATGGTGGATATGTGGAAAATGTCGTACTATAGAGTTTCCCAGACCGCAGCGCCATCTGTTGTTGAAAATTGTAACTACTGTAATTTCGAAAGTTTGTCTGCCTGAAAATGTACTGTTGTCCCAAGCATATTGCAACAAATGGTGTATTTCTATCACTGCTCGTTTAGTTTTTATTGCCGTTTCAAATATACTGGTCATTTTTTAAACACCCTGTATTACAGTGGTATGCATCTAAGAAGGCGGGTGATAGGCAATGATGAGTGGCAAGCAACAGTGTACCTTGTGACACTCCAACCAGTAGTGTCATTCTGCCATGTCTTGTCTGTATCAAGCATTATGGGATGTGCATAAAACATTTATGTCGGTTTTCATGTTATTTTACATAGGGTAAGTGTACTTATCCACAGAAGACTTCATTATTGGTGGCATAAAGCAAGCACAACAAGTATTACCTCAAGTAGTGACAGCGATAGTTTCCTCAGCATTTAAATTTTTGTATGGAGAGTCAAAAGCACAAATAGTGGCCTGATGTGGCACTCACTCAGGTGTTGCCAGTTTAACAGAGTGGACAGTGTCTAGAGCATGAGGTGTGTGGGATAGAGACAGCGAGCATACTGGTGACACCGCAAAGTAAGCTCTGTCCCTTCATGCACAGACTGCCCGCCTATTTATTTGCACATCACTATAAATGTTTGGCACTTGGTTCACTCTTTTTTTTGTGTGCATGTTTATATTTAATTTGATAGTTGAACCAAGATTTCCTGAAAGTTAAGGGGAAGTGGGGTAAATAGTACATCTGAATTAGACTTGCAGATATTTTCGTTTGTTGGAAGTTGAAGGTTTTTGAAGTTTTCTTGTTCGGTCTTAACACTTTGTACTCGCTTTTCCTGCAGGGAGGCGATGTATGTTTGACTTCAGAAAGTGGATGCTAAAAATACTAAAGTTACTTTGTGTGTACTCAACTCAAATTTAAAGTCGTGGCTATTGGCAAGCTATGAAACTGGATACACCACAATTAGAGATTGGTTAACCTTGTATTTTGTCATATTATGATCAATAATTTAACATGTGAAATTGACCTAGGAACAGTACATTTCTTATAGAAGCATCTACTTCTCAGTAAGAGAAGAGAAAATGCTCCTCTATATGGTACATATAGTATGCCACAACATGTAGTGCGAAAGTCTGTTCGTGGTTTCCCATAAATGAGCATTTCCTCCATTTTCTCATAGCCTCCTACGACAGTATTATTATTATTTCTTTCTTTTCTCAGACGTTATGTCTGGTCAAAAATGGAAAGTGATGCGGACCTTGATCAAGCGTGACTTCCTTTTAACTGTACGGTATATGTTATATTGCATTTAGGAACTTTCGGGTAATTGAACATGTATCAATAATTACGGATTTCTGTAGTTGTATATATAAGTTTGGATGTAGCTGTATTGCACTGATGATGTACTGGTGGATATTGTGTGGTATGACTCCTGTAGTTGATAGTATAATTGGTATAATGTCAACTTTATGCTGATGCCACATGTCCTTGACTTCCTCAGCCAGTTGGATGTATTTTTCAATTTTTTCTCCTGTTTTCTTTTGTATATTTGTTGTATTGGGTATGGATATTTCGATGAGTAGTGTTAATTTCTTCTTTTTATTGGTGAGTATGATGTCAGGTTTGTTATGTGGTGTTGTTTTATCTGTTATAATGGTTCTGTTCCAGTATAATTTGTATTCATCATTCTCCAGTACATTTTGTGGTGCATACTTGTATGTGGGAACGTGTTGTTTTATAAGTTTATGTTGTAAGGCAAGCTGTTGATGTATTATTTTTGCTACATTGTCATGTCTTCTGGGGTATTCTGTATTTGCTAGTATTGTACACCTGCTTGTGATGTGATCTACTGTTTCTATTTGTTGTTTGCAAAGTCTGCATTTATCTGTTGTGGTGTTGGGATCTTTAATAATATGCTTACTGTAATATCTGGTGTTTATTGTTCGATCCTGTATTGCAATCATGAATCCTTTAGTGTCACTGTATATATTGCCTTTTCTTAGCCATGTGTTGGATGCGTCTTGATCGATGTGTGGCTGTGTTAGATGATACGGGTGCTTGCCATGTAGTGTTTTCTTTTTCCAATTTACTTTCTTCGTATCTGTTGATGTTATGTGATCTAAAGGGTTGTAGAAGTGGTTATGAAATTGCAGTGGTGTAGCCGATGTATTTATATGTGTGATTGCTTTGTGTATTTTGCTAGTTTCTGCTCGTTCTAGAAAGAATTTTCTTAAATTGTCTACCTGTCCATAATGTAGGTTTTTTATGTCGATAAATCCCCTTCCTCCTTCCTTTCTGCTTAATGTGAATCTTTCAGTTGCTGAATGTATGTGATGTATTCTATATTTGTGGCATTGTGATTGTGTAAGTTTATTGAGTGTTTCTACGTCTGTGTTACTCCATTTCACTACTCCAAATGAGTAGGTCAATATTGGTACAGCATAAGTATTTATAGCTTTTGTCTTGTTTCTTGCTGTCAATTCCGTTTTCAGTATTTTTGTTAGTCTTTGTCTATATTTTTCTTTTAGTTCTTCTTTAATATTTGTATTATCTATTCCTATTTTTTGTCTGTATCCTAGATATTTAAAGGCATCTGTTTTTTCCATCGCTTCTATGCAGTCGCTGTGGTTATCCAATATGTAATCTTCCTGTTTAGTGTGTTTTCCCTTGACTATGCTATTTTTCTTACATTTGTCTGTTCCAAAAGCCATATTTATATCATTGCTGAATACCTCTGTTATCTTTAGTAATTGGTTGAGTTGTTGATTTGTTGCTGCCAGTAGTTTTAGATCATCCATGTATAGCAAATGTGTGATTTTGTGTGGGTATGTTCCAGTAATATTGTATCCATAATTTGTATTATTTAGCATGTTGGATAGTGGGTTCAGAGCAAGGCAGAACCAGAAAGGACTTAATGAGTCTCCTTGGTATATTCCACGCTTAATCTGTATTGGCTGTGATGTGATATTATTTGAATTGGTTTGGATATTAAGTGTGGTTTTCCAATTTTTCATTACTATTTTTAGGAACTGTATCAATTTAGGATCTACTTTGTATATTTCCAATATTTGTAGTAACCATGAGTGGGGTACACTACCAAAAGCTTTTTGGTAATCAATGCATGTGTAGTGTAGCGACCTTTGTTTAGTTTTAGATTGATATATCACCTCTGCATCTATTATCAGTTGCTCTTTACATCCTCATGCTCCTTTGCAACAGCCTTTTTGTTCTTCATTTATAATTTTGTTCTATGTTGTATGTGTCATTAATTTCTGTGTAATGACTGAAGTTAATATTTTGTATATTGTTGGTAGGCAGGTTATGGGGCGATATTTAGCTGGGTTTGCTGTGTCTGCTTGATCTTTAGGTTTCAGATAAGTTATTCCATGTGTAAGTGTATCAGGGAATGTGTATGGGTCTGCAATGTAACTGTGAAATAATTTAGTTATTATTATTTCTTCCCATTCCTGCTCCAGTCAAATGATCTTTTCCTATGGCTGTCCTCACACTTAACATGTAACCTTGTGCAATAATATCGGAGAAAGCTAGAGAGAATGCTCTGAGTGGAAACTCTGACTTATTGCCAGTTAAACAATCTACTGACCTCCTTTGCTAAATAATATACTCCTGAAAGAGAAACACACATGCAAAAATAGTAGAAGCCTGAGTGTGGTCAAAATAATCCACATCTAATGATTAAAATTATCAAACCACATGTAATTGACTCTGTATTATGAATCTCATAATAAAGCACACTTTTACCACTACATTTTAGACTCTGAAGCCCCTCTGCTATAGGGCAATGCCATCCACAGATAACTTCGTTGGTGAGAGCACAGAAGAGGCAGTAACAGTGTTAAACATTCAAATTCAGGTACATTGAAGAAATATTTTAATAGTGAGGTAAGGTAGCACACATTTGCCACTACATTTTAGACTCTGAAGCCCCTCTGCTATAGGGCAATGCCATCCACAGATAACTTCGTTGGTGAGAGCACAGAAGAGGCACTAACAGTGTTAAACATTCAAATTCAGGTACATTGAAGAAATATTTTAATAGTGAGGTAAGGTAGTCTTGTATTTTTAAGTTTATGTGCTATGTGTGAAAAAAAAATATTGTTGAAGCCTACTATTCATGAAATTGCTGTAGCTTAACTTGTTTAAGGTTTTTCTGTATAGTGTGTATACATGTAAGCAGCAAGTCCTTAAAAACTCCTTATATTTATAAGATCCTTCAAAACAGAACCATTTGTTTGTTAGCGATTCATATTGCTCCTCACAATCACCACCAGCTTCCAAGCTGTTGCTGTTGTGGAGCATATTCTGTGTAGAATTACTAACTGTCTCTTTATACTGCCTTGTGATCCTCTAGACAAAGAAGCTATCTCTTACCTTTCCTGTCTTGTGGAATATTCAGTGCATGTAATGTGTCATATGAAACAGCAGCCACCTGCCTCAGACAGGACAAACTATTGACAACCTCTTTTGAACACAGGTCAGAGCACTGCTACAAGGTCATTCTCCACTATTGATTTCTTGATATGCTCTAGGAATGGAAAGTGTTTGATAATTTGCACTCTTGTGATCACTCCTGATCTGGGTATTCCTGGCATAATTGTGTGTAAAAGATTGCTACCAATGTGCTTAGGACAAGCTATGTACTGTATAGTCAAGAGGCTGTACTTGGACATCATGACAGCATCCAGGAAATGGTGAATTATGGTACAAATATGATCCACGCAACTGATGAAGCATCAATTCTTCACACTTCAGGCTAAGAAAAATGATAGCCTTTATCCTGACTAAATGGTAAGTGCTCCTCTACCATTAGAGAAAGGTGGGTGGCATTTTGTAGATTCAAGAGCTGGTCAACTGCAAAGAAACTCACTGCTGTGCATATGGCAAGGGCAGAATGTCACATAATTACTGAAGAGAGAGGAAAAAAAAGATTTGGCAACAGCTTCTGAAAGCCATAAATTGCTCCACTAAAACAACACAAATATGGGAAACTATTGGAAATATTGTTAGGGAGAGGTGTTAGGTGCCATATTAGTGTTGCAATGAGTAAGGGATGTCTAGTGACCACCAAAGAACATATCACTCAGACTGCTGGAACATTTTGTTTGATTCATCACTTCCTCTAGCAGGTACTGAGCATTAATGTGAGTTATTGTTGAGAGTGGCAACTTAGATTTCAGTTATAGCAATAAAAATATATATATAGCTACCCATTCTGTTTAAGTTGTCTTTTTTTAAAATTTGAAATGGCTGAGAGGACAATTTGCCCCCTTGTGGAAACAATCTGTTGTAGTTACCATTCCCAAGCCTGGGAAGCATTGGACATCCATCGTAGCTGTTAATGTGTTGCCTTCACTAGCTGTTTGCGGTCTTCATATCAAGACAGCTGCTTAATTGCTTTTAACGTAAATTCTAGAAGTATCGTTATACCATTGTTAGACAGATCTTGCTGTAGGAGGCTGTACATGTTTTTCTTCTCTTGCATCACTTAATAGGTATTTCCTCCACAATCACGAGAAAGCTTATAATGCTAGTTGTATGGCCCTGTGCTTGGAACTTCTGAGGATTTCATGTGCTTTATTTTTTTAGGAGGATTCCTTTCAGTGCATAATTTTTGTACAGTTCATGAAATCCTGTCTGTTCATTTTGTTGAAGAGTCCTTCAAAGTCTTATATGAGGCGTGACTTGATTTTTGATGGCTGTAGAGAGCGTTACTTCCACAGCAAAGTACCCCATACAGTGCTCTTAATGTATGAATGAATTTTCAAATGTTAGTTCATCTTTCAGAATTGCATCTAGGTATACACAATTTGCAGATATTAATTTTGGAGACTGGAGGAATGGACGCCTAAACTATTTTTGACATCATTTATGAAAATCATAATTCTATTTCCAACAATGCCTAATTCATTGTTCACATTTTTAAAACGTGCCTCCTTTCCTTAGTTCTTGTATTTGTTTTACTAAACTTTCTTTTACAATTTCTTGTAACTCTGATTTTTACATGGGCAGTATTATTTTTGTTTCCTGTTTGCATAGATAGTTTTTTGTTCGTATAATTTAATACAGGCAGAAACATTATATTAGCAGATAAATGTTAATTACCTTGATATGGCTTTCTTGTTGTCTATGTTGTCTGTTCCTGTTTATGCTTTCCAATTAATAAGTCCAAGGTCTTTTTGTTTCAGTAAAAGTCACTGGAACAGTGTAGCTTTGCAACATCATCAGTATTTATTCATAAATTCTGGATATTTTCTACAGCAACACTTGTTAAGTAAAGTCATTGTGCAACATTTCAACACAACACTAAGAACTTGATAGTTACTTTGACCAGTCTCGACAACTCAAGTATTATGTGTATGTGGTGCCTAAAATTTCTAGATCCTTCGAGAACAGTATGTAATTCAAATGCATTTTATTATAACTGTCTTAATGGAAATTACTTTTTAGGTATAATTTACATAATGTTTCGGAAATGACTATGTATATGAAGATTTATGCACCTAATAATTAGTAATGAAGGTTGGAAATTTTAACAATATAAAAACTATCAGTTCCTGTCTTTATATAATAGTTATTGAAACATTCATAATAAGATTAGAGAAATTAAAAATTAAAACAGAAATTTTATTTACATGGAAACTAAAGCATAATAATATTATTTTCACTGTAAAGTGGTTTTTGACCTATTCAACTTAACAATTGTGATTACTAATTTTCATTGTTCAAGATCGATGTTGCTGATTGGACCAATATGAAAAATAAAATTATGTTATCAAGAAAATAGTGTTTTGGTGATAAAACATATGCATAATTATTTTTAGGTGTGGAATGTATAATTTAAGTATAAAAGTTGAGTCAGGCCAACATTTATATGGAATCTAACATTTCAGTTGAAGTGTGGAAGTTCAGAGAAGACAAGATTCATTACAATGGGAATGGCTCAAAGGTAATTATGTAGCTTATGACCCAATCAGAATACAAAACTACATTGTTTAATGTTGTTATTAATGCTTATACGTTGTTTACTTTTCTTTTAGAATAGATTCTTCATGCAACTTTTTCATCAGAAAGTCATATATTTTTGTCAAGACACAGTGAGTTACACTGGTGTAATGTGTTTTACTATCATTGTTTGGTTTTTGACCTATTTAACTTAACAATTGTGATTACTAATTTTCATTGTTCAAGATCGATGTTGCTGATTGGACCAATATGAAAAATAAAATTATGTTATCAAGAAAATAGTGGTAAACACATGTGATAAACTGTGTGAATACCTTGCAGTACGTGCTGTGTAGCAATGCAGGCACACTGCACATTTTGAGGTCCACATATTGATTCATGGAGAACTTAACACTGTTAGAAAGTGATACCTAAGGTATTCAATTAGATTCAAACCAACAAAAATGGTTGCCCATTTTTTAAGCTATACAGAGTGGAAGAAAGTTGGAAATGCTGGTATCTGTGTCTACAGGTGTGCCTAATTACTATTACAGAGATTTAACACAAAGGGATTATATTAACCAGTGTGTTCACTTCATAACTATTTCTCTGACACGGGTCCTACATGATGAACAAAACTCTAGGTTGTATCATTAGCAGTTGAATTGAAGCTTTTCAGAGATGACTGTGTAGTATTCATAAAGCAGACATCTATGGCAATCAACGCAGCTTAGTGAGAAGACTTAATGAGTAAGGATTTTCTTCAGATTTTGTAAAATAACTTCTAGCAGTTTGCAGCTCCGTTAGAAAAAAAATGTGGGAACTAGGACCTTTGATTGCACCAGTCCTCACCATGGTTAGAACTGACAACTCACACCTCTGTTGCATCACAAGACACATGCAGAATCACTGAGGTAATGAGACACTTCTGGGAGCAGGTGTCTCTCATTACAATACTGATCACTGAGCCCCATAATACATATACAACACTAAAGGTAAGAAAAATTTATACTTACACGAAGAGCGGTGTTCATGGAATTCAAAAATTAAAATTAATCTTATGTTTGGATTATATAGCATATGTCATTGAAATAGAAAGGGAATGCCAAGTGAATTTAGTGGAACAATTCAGGCCCATGTATGCACTATCACAGACTTGCCAAACATTTGAACAATGTTGCCAATTTTTTATTGTGGTATGGGCAGCTCAGTAATGAAGTGCTTGTCATGCTCATCACAGGCTGTCAGATGGGAACCATGTGCATGTTTCATTTTTATGCAGCATTTTCTCCTGATACTTTCTAATGGCACCTTTCAGGCTATCTTTATTTGAAGTATTAATTAAATTTGATGTAGATATCCAAAGCTTTCAGGCATGGAAAGCGGCTATTAACACTGGTATTATATAATTTCAGCTCAGGGATAGCAGAGCTAGTGATATTAGTTTCTGCTCATGCAGGATATCGCATTGAGGTACTAATTTTCTGTAACGATTACAAGTTCCCCAAAATACAGGTGGATAAAACACTTACATTGACAGTTTGCAACAAAAGCTTATTTTTGGTGCAATTAAAAGTAATTGAAAATCAGCCTTGCCCAGCGTATGCAGCTCGAGTATCATGTCGTTTTTGGAAACCCAGAATCTACTGTGTAGGAATCAACATGGATTCCGGAAACAGCGATCGTGTGAGACCCAACTCGCTTTATTTGTTCATGAGACCCAGAAAATATTAGATACAGGCTCCCAGGCAGATGCTATTTTTCTTGACTTCCGGAAGACGTTCGATACAGTTCCGCACTGTCGCCTGATAAACAAAGTAAG
This sequence comes from Schistocerca serialis cubense, assembly GCF_023864345.2. Classification (NCBI taxonomy): domain Eukaryota; kingdom Metazoa; phylum Arthropoda; class Insecta; order Orthoptera; family Acrididae; genus Schistocerca; species Schistocerca serialis. The sequence goes on from NC_064640.1 coordinate 893,819,450, forward strand.
AGCCTACGGAATATCAGACCAGCTGTGTGGTTGGATTGAAGAGTTTTTAGCAAACAGAACACAGCATGTTGTTATCAATGGAGAGACGTCTACAGACGTCAAAGTAACCTCTGGCGTGCCACAGGGGAGTGTTATGGGACCATTGCTTTTCACAATATATATAAATGACCTAGTAGATAGTGTCAGAAGTTCCATGCGGCTTTTCGCGGATGATGCTGTAGTATACAGAGAAGTTGCAGCATTAGAAAATTGTAGCGAAATGCAGGAAGATCTGCAGCGGATAGGCACTTGGTGCAGGGAGTGGCAACTGTCCCTTAACATAGACAAATGTAATGTATTGCGAATACATAGAAAAAAGGATCCTTTATTGTATGATTATATGATAGCGGAACAAACACTGGTAGCAGTTACTTCTGTAAAATATCTGGGAGTATGCGTACGGAACGATTTGAAGTGGAATGATCATACAAAATTAATTGTTGGTAAGGCGGGTACCAGGTTGAGATTCATTGGGAGAGTGCTTAGAAAATTTAGTCCATCAACAAAGGAGGTGGGTTACAAAACACTCGTTCGACCTATACTTGAGTATTGCTCATCAGTGTGGGATCCGTACCAGATCGGTTTGACGGAGGAGATAGAGAAGATCCAAAGAAGAGCAGCGCGTTTCGTCACAGGGTTATTTGGTAACCGTGATAGCGTTACGGAGATGTTTAATAAACTCAAGTGGCAGAATCTGCAAGAGAGGCGCTCTGCATCGCGGTGTAGCTTGCTCGCCAGGTTTCGAGAGGATGCGTTTCTGGATGAGGTATCGAATATATTGCTTCCCCCTACTTATACCTCCCGAGGAGAACACGAATGTAAAATTAGAGAGATTAGAGGGCGCACGGAGGCTTTCAGACAGTCATTCTTCCCACGATTCATACGCGACTGGAACAGGAAAGGGAGGTAATGACAGTGGCACGTAAAGTGCCCTCCGCCACACACCGTTGGGTGGCTTGCAGAGTGTAAATGTAGATGTAGATGTAGATGTGCTGCATACAAAAATAATTTCATAACTACTACAAAAATGCAGAATTATATTGGTGCCTGTGGAATTAACGAGAAATGCGGTTAACTAATTATCTGACGCCACACAGTAATCAATTAATTTGATTCTTCAGATGAGAAGAGACTAAGAATTATGTTCATTAACACAGAAACCATCCTGTAGATGCGAACGATGTGCAATTCTACACCTCCATATGTTTTTCACCTTTATCTGTGTGTGTAGTGCATAATGACTAGCCTTTTCATTGCCTTCTTAATGTTCCCCTGTTTGGTTTCTAAATGATGTAAAGAAAGAACTGAAATTCATATCGGATATGATTCCTTCAAATCTTTCCAGTGGCATTTTTTGTGTGTTGTTGATTGGTATTTGTAAACCAAACCACTGTTCCTTCTCCCATGAGGTATTGGATCTAGGTTGCCAGAAGCAGTTGTGTTTGAAATCGAAAGTCACAAGTGAAACACACACTTGATTACCTGGATTTCCATGTTCAAGTAGTTATTTAAATGAAAGTAAGAAGAAACCATAATTTATCCATTGATATAGCTCATTGGAGCAGCAGCAGAACAAAATTATCATACATAATCTTTCAATTACATTTGTTTCACTGTGACCAGCAGCTGAGCCAATAGTAAGCCATAGTCATGATCACAAATTTGTAGCTGTTTGTAGCTCTGCCAGAGTCCATACTATATATTAGATTGCTGAGTAATATATTGTGACCCAAATTTATCTGTAGTCACGGTGTTAAGCCAATAGAAATTGTTGCAGAATTCTACTTGCTTCGCCAGCCTCCGAATGTCATTTTGTGTTGGGCTTTTCCTATTGCCTTTACAAAGACACAGAGGGGTAAATGTGAGCATTCTGTGTGATGAAACATCCAACATTCTTGTCTTCCAGAAATACTGGTTATGTGCATCAGGACCACATACTGATGGGAAAGTACTTGCAATACAAGCTGAAGCAATACAACAACTTGATAGTCCAGTGAGATCTGAACCCTTTCACAAGATCACAAGATGAGCATAGTGCCATGGAGCAAAAGTAATACTGCTTCATTTAGTGCTCTGCCATTGCTCTGGTCCCAGTTAATGCAAACATTTCCCAACATGAAAGACAAGAAGCCAGTTGAAATTTACTGCTTCATTTAGTGCTCCGCCATTGCTCTGGTCCCAGTTAATGCAAACATTTCCCAACATGAAGGACAAAAAGCCAGTTGAAATTTAATCATGACGTGACCTTCCTGGTGTCAAAAAATTAAATTTGCAAGCTCAGTGTCACATAAATGTGATTACTTCATTAGTATGAAAAGAGAATATTATGAGAATTAAGCAGGGCCACTCAGAACCAATCCTGAAAGTGAGTGAATGACCATGATGTGCCAAACATCGTCAGTAATACTGCCAAGTCTCAGATGCATTAAAAATATGAAAAACTCCATGGACAGCTCGTAATGTCCTCACTTCTATCCACAGCCTTCTCCAGCCAGCCCTCCGTGAAGCTGCACTATCAGACAACAATGCAAGGGAAGGCTTCAACTGACAGATTGCACCACTGAAAAGTGCAAATGAGTTGCACAATTATCCTGTTGGGTCTGCAATGAAAGCTTATTGTAACAAAACAAAAAATGTTTTCAAAACGACCCTGTCCAAAATGTCAAGAAACTGTAAGATACTATGCACTGTTGATATCAAGCCTGCTGTTTATATGTCTGGTCTTGTCATACACAACTAGAATATCAGGAATACCTCCAAAATGTGGAGATTTTGTGGATAATAGACTAATACATTGCTGCCACATTGTAAGAAATAAAAATGTGGATTCAGAAGAAGGAACTATTGAAGCAGAAACAAAACAGAAGGAATCAGCAAATGTGCAGTTCTGCACTTTCATACATTTTTCACTCCAGATCTACCATAGTTAATGTGTACCAGGAGACAGATGACATGGAGAGTTAAGATTCATCACTTCCTTGTGACAGTTAGAAGCTCAGCTGAAGTAGTGATGGAAGGAAATGATAAGACAGAACTTTTGCAGCAAAAGTGGAACTGATATCGAAAGCAGTTACCGTTTTTGAAAATGAGCGCTGTAAACTATTACTGCAGTAAACTCTTTCACATTGCCGTAATCGTAGCTGAAGTAGCTTGCAATGTGAAAGGGGAGAGCAGGGTAGTTTATGCTTGAAAAGATCTTCATGGAATCAAAGAACCTTACTTTAATAACTAAAAGTTCTCTCTGAAGTGGTAATTATTCAGAATGTTTCCTCAAGATGATTATGAGAAGTTAAGTGTATTTAGCAAGTTAAATCAGTCGCACACCTTCAAATCGCTATGATGATAACAGAGTTGCCAAACAATGCCCACGGCATTGTGAAGTCTTGACTATGCTAGTGGTTAGAAGAATCCATTTTTGGAGCAGGAATCATGTGTGATCAGACCTGGACATCTGACCTAGGGCAAGCCACTAATGCTCATCGAATTTCAGATAGTCTTTGTTTTTGAATTGCTGTACAGAGCAACTTGCAGCTAAAACAACTTGGTGTTGTACAACAATTAAGAGCTTTATACATTCATGATACCAGCTACAAAAACACATTCTTCTAGCCACTACTGTAGTGAAGACTTTGCAACATTGTAAGCTTTGTTTGGCAGTTCTGCTACCATAACAGTACTTTGCCAGTATGGAACTGATTTATTCTGCTAAATTTGCTTGACTTTTTCTTGTCACCTTGATGAAATATTCAGAATAATACCCACTTAAGATATCAATTTGAGTTAGTGAAGTTCTTTGATTTGAATGAGATCTTTGGAGAGCTATCTAAAAGGTATCAGATAGATTATATAATGGTAAGACAGAGATTTAGGAACCAGGTTTTAAATTGTAAGGCATTTCCAGGGGCAGATGTGGACTCTGACCACAATCTATTGGTTATGACCTGTAGATTAAAACTGAAGAAACTGCAAAAAGGTGGGAATTTAAGGAGATGGGACCTGGATAAACTGAAAGAACCAGAGGTTGTACAGAGTTTCAGGGAGAGTATAAGGGAACAATTGACAGGAATGGGGGAAAGAAATACAGTAGAAGAAGAATGGGTGGCTTTGAGGGATGAAGTAGCGAAGGCAGCAGAGGATCAAGTAGGTAAAAAGACTAGGGCTAGTAGAAATCCTTGGGTAACAGAAGAAATATTGAATTTAATTGATGAAAGGAGAAAATATAAAAATGCAGTAAATGAAGCAGGCAAAAAGGAATACAAACGTCTCAAAAATGAGATCGACAGGAAGTGCAAAATGGCTAAGCAGGGATGGCTAGAGGACAAATGTAAGAATGTAGAGGCCTATCTCACTAGGGATAAGATAGATACTGCCTACAGGAAAATTAAAGACACCTTTGGAGATAAGAGAACAACTTGTATGAATATCAAGAGCTCCGATGGAAACCTAGTTCTAAGCAAAGAAGGGAAAGCAGAAAGATGGAAGGAGTATATAGAGGGTCTATACAAGGGCGATGTACTTGAGGACAATATTATGGAAATGGAAGAGGATGTAGATGAAGATGAAATGGGAGATATGATACTGCGTGAAGAGTTTGACAGAGCACTGAAAGACCTGAGTCGAAACCAGGCCCCCGGAGTAGACAACATTCCATTGGAACTACTGACAGCCTTGGGAGAGCCAGCCCTGACAAAACTCTACCATCTGGTGAGCAAGATGTATGAGACAGGCGAAATACCCTCAGACTTCAAGAAGAATATAATAATTCCAATCCCAAAGAAAGCAGGTGTTGACAGATGTGAAAATTACCGAACTATCAGTTTAATAAGTCACAGCCGCAAAATACTAACATGAATTCTTTACAAACGAATGGAAAAACTAATAGAAGCCAACCTCGGGGAAGATCAGTTTGGATTCCATAGAAACACTGGAACACGTGAGGCAATACTGACCTTTCGACTTATCTTAATCTTTCTTCTAAGGAAAGGCAAACCTATGTTTCTAGCATTTGTAGACTTAGAGAAAGCTTTTGACAATGTTGACTGGAATACTCTCTTTCAAATTCTAAAGGTGGCAGGGGTAAAATACAGGGAGCGAAAGGCTATTTACAATTTGTACAGAAACCAGATGGCAGTTATAAGAGTCGAGGGACATGAAAGGGAAGCAGTGGTTGGGAAGGGAGTAAGACAGGCTTGTAGCCTCTCCCCGATGTTGTTCAATCTGTATATTGAGCAAGCAGTAAAGGAAACAAAAGAAAAATTCGGAGTAGGTATTAAAATTCATGGAGAAGAAATAAAAACTTTGAGGTTCGCCGATGACATTGTAATTCTGTCAGACACAGCAAAGGACTTGGAAGAGCAGTTGAATGAAATGGACAGTGTCTTGAAAGGAGGATATAAGATGAACATCAACAAAAGCAAAACAAGGATAATGGAATGTAGTAGAATTAAGTCGGATGATGCTGAGGGAATTAGATTAGGAAATGAGACACTTAAAGTAGTAAAGGAGTTTTGCTATTTGGGGAGCAAAATAACTGATGATGGTCGAAGTAGAGAGGATGTAAAATGTAGACTGGCAATGGCAAGGAAAGCGTTTATGAAGAAGAGAAATTTGTTAACATCGAGTATAGATTTAAGTGTCAGGAAGTCATTTCTGAAAGTATTTGTATTGAGTGTAGCCATGTATGGAAGTGAAACATGGACGATAAATAGTTTGGACAAGAAGAGAATAGAAGCTTTCGAAATGTGGTGCTACAGAAGAATGCTGTAGATTAAATGGGTAGATCACATAACTAATGAGGAAGTGTTGAATAGGATTGGGGAGAAGAGAAGTTTGTGGCACAACTTGACCAGAAGAAGGGATCGGTTGGTAGGACATGTTCTGAGGCATCAAGGGATCACCAATTTAGTATTGGAGGGCAGCGTGGAGGGTAAAAATTGTAGAGGGAGACCAAGAGATGAATACACTAAGCAGATTCAGAAGGATGTAGGTTGCAGTAGGTACTGGGAGATGAAGCAGCTTGCACAGGATAGAGTAGCATGGAGAGCTGCATCAAACCAGTCTCAGGACTGAAGACCACAACAACAACAACAACATCCAACTGTCATATTTCGCACTCAGAGTTAAGTACCTTAGCTACAATTATGGCAATGTGAGAGAGTTTATTGCAGTTATGCCTTGTCTGCATAGTTGCAAAGGACTCACTTTTGAAAATGGAAGCTGTATTCGAAATGTGTTCCAGTTTTGCTTCGAAAGTTGTATTTTATCACTTCCTTTCATTACTACGTCAATTGAGGTGCTAACTGTCTCAAGGAAGTGATGAACCTTAATCCTCTGCATCATATATCTCCTGGCAACCTTGCAGGAGTAGTCATAGTCGTCTGCTTTGTGAATACGAAGTTGTATCACCAACAAAACAAGAGAAAGTCTCTGAACAGATTTGAAACAACTGACAGGGACACAAATTCGAATTTTGTTCACCATTTCAGTATCGAGCAAGATGGGAAGAATTACAGAAGCAATGAAAAAAACTTGTTGGTATGCATTACGTATGGTAGATCTGGAAGTGAAAAATGTGTGAAAGTGCAGAACTACATATTTGCTGATTCTTTCTGTTTTGTTTCTGCTTCAATACTCATACATTCAGTTTCTTCTTCTGAATGCACATTTTGATTTATTACTCTGTGGCATCAATGTTTGCCCACAATATGTCCACATTTTGGTGGTACTCCTGATACTCTAGTTGTGTTTGACACAAGACCGGATTTACATAGTCTGATTGAGACCAACAGTGCAATGTATGTTATTTTTCCTTGACGTTTTGGACAGAGTAATTTTGTACACATTTTTAGTTTCATTAAACTAAGCTTTTACTGCAGGCCAAACAAGATAAATTTACAACTCATTTGTATTTTTCAATAACATAATCTGCTGTCAGTTTGAATCCGTCTCTTAGATCGGTACGCCGGAATGCAGCTCCACTGAGGGCTGACGGGAACTGGCTGTGGGTAGCAGTGAGGACTTTGTGAGGTGTCCATGAAGTTCTTCATACTGCTAGGGCAGTTGGGGCTTGGCAGTGTTGCTTGACAATGTTAGGAACCTTGTGATCATTCACTCATTTTTGGAATTGGTCCTGAGTGATCCCACTAAATTCTCATAATATTCTCTTTTCATACTGATGAAGTAATCTGAATACTCATCGTGTTTATAGGACATCATGTTTGTAAATTTAATTTGTTAACCCTAGAAATATCATTCCATTCTTAAATTTCAAATAGTTTTGTATTTCATGTTGCGAAATGTATGCATTTGCTACCACCAGAGGAATGACAGAGCATTAAATGAAACAGGATCATGATTGGTGTGTGGTACAATGCTTCTCTCTTGATCGAAGTCAAGGGTAGTTACTGATTCAGATGTCATTAGGTTGCTGATGCTTATCACTTGAGCTGTCCTTTTTTTTACTCTGTCAATAACCAGGGCAGAATTCAGTAACAAAAGAAATTTCATTGTGCCAGCTGAATGATCAGCCTATTTTTTGTTTTTAATTGTCAACTTTCTTCTGTAATACAATAAACTTCATTCATTACTAGCTTGTTATTGTGTTATTGTTACTATTGTAATTGTTTTTCGCTCACTTGCAAGAGCTTTCCAATCAGTATTTGGTCCTGATGCACATGACCAGTATTTCTGGAAGACAGGAACCTTGGATGTTTCATCACACAGAATGCTCACATTTACTCCTCTGTGTCTTTGTCAAGACAATACTAAAACCCAACATGTAAAGATAATGGGAGGCTGGTGACACAAGCATAATTCTGCAACAATTTCTGCTGGCATAATACCGTGACCACAGATAAATTTGGGTCACAATATATTACTCAAAAATCTAATGTACAGTGTGGACTCTGGCACAGCTACAGATAGCTACGAATTTGTGATCATGACTGTGGTTTACCATTGGCTTAGCTACTGGTTATAGTGTTACAAATGTAAATGGGAAACTATGTTTGATAGTTTTGTTCTGTTTGATAATTTTGTTGGAATGAATGATGCCAGTTAGTAAATTAGAGTTTCTTCTTAAGTGCCTCGTAGTCGGTCAATAATATTTGCACAAATTTCCCTGAAGCACAATAGTACTGAGTGTCTCGGTGTGAGTTTGAGAGGTTGCACAATAATATTGAAAACATCAAAAACTTTTTGAAACACTTTGTGTGGCACGGAAATATTGTGCCATCTGTGGGCAGTAGACAATATCCTTGACAGTCTCTTAGTTGCTACAGACAGTGGATATCAGTGTGTTCACTGTTCGTTTGGTTGTGATGTTGAAAATGAGTTCGAAACAAGACGAAAGTGCGTTATAATTGGAATGCATTGAAATGTGTAAATAATTTCTGGCATTGTGGGATGTTAGGAGGGATGAATACAGAAACAGAAATATTGAGAATGAATCATATGATATGATCAGAAAATACAGTGGAGGCCCACAAAGGACAATGTTATAAAAAAGTTAATTAATGCAAAGCTATGAGTAAATGTACTTTTATGTATAGTTATTTATGTGTGTTTATACATTAGCTATTGTCCTACCTGCAGGACACAACATATTTGCATTACTGTATCTCAAATGCTTTGAGATGGAACTGCATTTGTCAATTTAAAGTCTTTGAAAGAATTACCAGTGGCAAGGCATTATTGCATAATACACTGATGGGGGAAAAAAGCAACACCAAAAAGTAATGAAAGTAGAATAATGAAATTTCGGGAATACATTTGTCTAGGTAAAGTATTTACATGTTAACATTGCAAGATCATAAGTTAGTGTAAGTGGAAGATAAGCCATTGCAAATGTGGAATGTTGGTACATTAATAACTGGTGTAACTGCCAGGATGTTGAATGCAAGTATGCAAACGTGCATACATTGTGTTGTACAGGTGCCAAATGTCAGTTTGTGGGATGGAGTTCAGTGCCTGCTGCAGTTGGTTGGTCAAGACAGGGATTGTTAATGCTGTCTGTGTGTGATGCTGGAGTTGTCATCCGATGATGTCCCATATGTGCTCGATTGAAGACAGATCTGGTGATCGAGCAGGCCAAGGCAATATGTCAATGCTCTGTAGAGCGTGTTGGGTTAAAACAGTGGTATTGGGCAAGTGTTATCCTGTTGGAAAATACTCCCTGGAATACTGTTCATGAATGGCACCACAACAGGTTTAATCACCAGATTGACATATAAATTTGCAGACAGGGTGCGTAGGATTACCACCAGAGTGCTCCTGCTTTTATACAAAATCGCACCCCTGATGACAACTCCTTTTAACCAACACACAGCCATCACAGGCACCTAGACAGAACTAGCTTTCATCAAAAAACCCAATAGACTTTCATCGTGCCCTCCAGTGATCTCTCGCTTGGCACCATTGAAGTTGCAAATGGAGGTGGATTGGGGTCACTGGAATTGCATGCTTCAGGGCCCCTGGCTCAGATCTGACCTTGAAGTAACTGATTTGTAACAGTTCGTTGTGTCAGTGTGCTGCCAACTGCTGCTCTGATTGCTGCTACAGATGCGGTATGATGCGCCAGAGCTATGTGGTTAACATGGTGGTCTTCCCTCTTGGTAGTGCCATGTGGCTGTCCAGAGCTCAGTCTTCTTGCAACCATACATTCTCGTGACCACTGCTGCCAGCAGTCATATACAGTGGCTACAGTCCTGCCAAGTCTTCCTGCAAAATCACAGAAGGAACATCCAGCTTCTCGTAACCCTATTAAACAACCTTGTTCAAACTCAGTGAGGTGTTGGTAATGGCATCTTTGTCACCTTAAAGGCATGCTTGACTAACATCAAATCACCATGTCCAATCTCAAAGATAACTAACACTCACAAATGTTGCAGCATGTATTTGCATCCTCATAGTGGTGCTACTGGTGCCACTCTTATCCAACTGGCATGAAATTTAAATATACATCATCTTTCAGATGTAAGAACATGCCTATCAACTTTCGTTTGTCCCACAGCTCCTTCTTGGTGTTGCAATTTTTTTCTGGTCAGTGTAGATAATGGTGACTTGGTGGAACTATGCCCCTCTTTGTGCAATTTGATCTTGTGGATGCGAGCATCTGCAGGGAATTTATTCTGAGGGGTGGGGGTGGGGGGAGGAGATACAAGACTATGACATTGCCATTTTAAATGTAAATGATGAGTTAATTTTGAGACATATCATGCCACAAGAACTAATTTTTATGGGTGACACAAAAAACATTATCTCCCAGAGAACTGATGGTTATCCACTCAATATTTGTTACATTCACATTACTTTGGTACTTAAAACAACAAACAATTACACAGCTACTGCTAAATAGAGTCTCACTACAATCAGCCATGTTGTGCTACATTTGAATAAATGAGAGGTTTAGTGGAATCATGGGAAATCACTTCTAGAAGTGTATAAGAAGTTTTTAATGAATGAAAACACCGTATCCAGATTCCAAAGTGGGATGGGGCCAGCGAGTGTCTATGTATATGGATAAGCATTTCTGGTAAGGTATCAGATGCTGGACCATCAGCACATACAAAGTTATGATAACCTGTTTCTTTTTTTTGTTCAGCCGGTATTTCCTCAAGTTTTCATGAGTGTTCTTAGATGCTCCTTGACCCAATATTCTTCCACCTTTTTTCACTGTTACAACAAAGATGAGCAATTATACAGCATCAGCATCTTTATGAACCACAATGTTATTCCACAGTACCACTGGGCAGTCTAGGGAGAACATCAATAATACCCACAATATTACTGTCCAGTTTTGTTTACCATCTAGGGACCGCTTTACTTTAATTTACGTAGTTATGTAGACTGACATGGAAATGCCAGGTAATCAGGTGTGCGTTTCACTTGTGATGTTTGATTTTGAATACAACTGCCTTCTGGCAGTCCTGGTACAATACCTTCTGCGAGAGGCAATAGTGGTCTGGTTTACAAATACCAAGGAACAACACACAAAAAATGCTGCTGTTATGATTCCAAGGAACCATCAGTGACATGAATTTGCTTCCCTTACATCATTATGGACCAAACACTGGGGGAACATTATGAAAGCAATGGACAGGCTAGTTAGTATGCTTGATATGTAAAGCTCTCAAGGCAAAAAGTGTATGAAGGTGCAAAATTGCACATTGCCAACATTTACAGTATAGATTCTGTGTTAATGAACATAATTTTCAGTTTCTTCTCTTCTGAAGCCTCATATTGATAGATTACTATGTGACATTGGATGATTAGTTAGCTGCATTTCTCGTTGATTCCATACTCACCAACATCTGCATTTCTGTGGTCATTGCGAAATCCATTGTGTGTGTGGCGCAAGACACAAGGTATACACATTCGATACTGAGATGCAAAGTGTTTGATGTGCTACTGTTTCATGATATGTGGGACTAGGTTGGTTTCTGATTCCTTTGGACCCCTGCGAAATAAGCTTTTCTTGCAAACTGTCACTGTAAGTGTTTTATTCATTTGTATTTTGGGAAAATTGTAATAGTTATGGAAAATTAATATCGCAGTATTTGACATGATATATGCTGCATATATAGATCAAATCTAATTAAATGCTTTAAATGTAGATACCTGAAAGGTGCCATTAGAAAGTATCAGGCGATAATGTTGCATAAAAATGAAACATGCTCGTGGTTCCCATCTGACAGCCTGTGTAAGATGAACATGACAAGTATTTCACTACTGAGCTACCCCTAGTGCAGCCAAGAACTGGCAACATCATTACAAATGTTTGGCAAGTCTGTGATAATGCAATTACTTCTGCACATGTGCCTGAATTGTTCCATTATTTCACTTGGCATTCCGTTTCTAATTCAATGACTAATGCTATAAGGTGTACAACTTTGCTTCTGCCGTTTGCCGATAGGTGGCAACAGTGAGTGGTAAGTAGTGGTCGAAAGAAACAGATCGCACACGTCAGGCAGTTATTTTGGACCTTGGTGAACACAACCTTATTCAAACATTAGTCGATCTGTGTCTACATCATAAAGTTGTTCCTGACTGAAAATGTCAGTTTCCGAGCCTAATTCTCGTCATTTGCTGGAGGTGTTACTGTTTTGTTTCAATGTGAAGAAACAGTGGCTGAGTCTCATCAAATACTCCCAAGTACGTATGGTAAGAACGCTATTAGTGAAAGATCGTGTCATGAGTGGTTTCAACGCTTCAAGAACAGTGATTTTAACGTCACAGACTGGCATAGTAGGGGAAGAGAGAATGTTTTCGAGGATGCAGAATTGGAGACATTGCTGAGTGAAGACTCGCATCAAACTCAAGAAGAAATGGCACGATTTGTGGGAGTGACACAGCATGCCATTTCAAAATGTCTCAAGGCTATGGACATGATTCAGAAAGAAGGAACTTGGGTCCCATGTGAGCTGAAGCCACATTGAATGGCGTTTGTGTGTTTGTGAACAGTTGCTTCAGAGGCAAAAACAGAAGGGATTTCTGCATCACATTGTGACTGGGGACGAAAAACGGGTTCATTACGATAACGCTAAATGCAAAAAATCATGGGGATATCCCAGCCATGCTTCCACGTTGAGAGCCTAACCGAATAGTCACAGCTCCAAGATCATGCTCTTCATTTGGTAGGACCAGCTTGGTGTCATGTACTATGAGGTGTTAAAACCAAGTGAAACAATCACAGGGGCTCGTTATCAAACACAATTAATGCATTTGAGCAGAGCATTAAAAGACAAACAGCCGCAATACAGCGAGAGGCACGATAAAGTGATTTTACAGCACGAAAATGCTCGACCCCACATTGCAAAAGAGGTCAAAACATATTTGAAAATGTTGAAATGGGAAGTCCTACCCCACCCGCCGTATTCTCCAGACATTGTTCCCTCTGACTATCACCTGTTTAGATCAATGATGCTGACCAACATTTCCAATCTCATGAAGAAGTCACAAAATTGGTTCAATTCGTGCATTGCTTCAAAAGATGAACAATTCTTTTGATGCAGGATTTGGGCACTGCCCGAAAGATGGGAGAAAGTAGTGGCCAGTGATGGAAAATACTTTGAATGATACACGTGTAACCAATTTGTTTCATTAAAGCCTCAAATGTTAGGGAAAAAACAGCAGAAGCAAAGTTGTACACCTTGTATATAATCCTCATGTAAGATCAGAGACTGAGACAGTAAATTTAATTTTTGAACTCCAGGAATGCCATAATTCACATTAGTATAAACTTGTCTTATCTTTAATGTTGCCTTACGGGGCTCAGTAATCAATATTGTAATGAGAGAGATCTGCTCCCAGCAGCGTCTCATTAGCTCAGTGATTCGGCATGTGTCTTGTGGTGCAACAGGGGTTTGAGTTGTCAGTTCTAACCATGGTGGAAACTGGTGCAATCAAGGGTCCTAGTTCCCACGTTTTTTGCAATGAAGCTGGAAACTGCTAGAAGTTCTTTAACAAAATTTGAAGAAAATCCTTACGCATTAAGTCCTCTCACTAGGGAGACTCACTAAGCTGTGTTGATGGTCATAGATGTCTGCTTTATGAATACTACACAGTCATTTCTGAAGATCTTCAATTTAACTGCCAACGGTGCAAATTTGAGTTTTGCTCATCACGTAGGACCCATGTCTGAGGAAGAGTTATGAACTGAACACTCTGATTAATGTAATTCCACTGTGGTAAATCTCTTGTAACAGTAATTACGCACACCTGCAGACACGTACAGATACCAGCATGACCAACTTCCTTCCACTCTATGTAGCGTAAAAAATGGGCAGTTTTGTTGGTTTGAATCTAATTAAATACCTTAGATATCACTTTCTAAGAGTGTTAAGTTCTCCATGAATCAATATGTGGGCCTCAAAATGTGCAGTGTGCCTGCATTACTACAAAGCACGTATTGCAAGGTATTCACACAGTTCATCACACACATCTACCATAAGGAATCAGAAACCGTGATAGTGTGACTCACTGTGTCGTGACAAGAATATATGAATTCCTGATGAAAAAGTTGCTTGAGGAATCTGCTCTAAAAGGAAAATAAACTATTTATAAACATTAATAATAATATTAAGCAATGTAGTTTGGTATTCTGATTGGACCATAAACTATATAATTAATGTTGAGCCATATCTGTGTCTTGCATATTTGTGTAACACTGTACTCGTCATATAAAAACATTGTGTCTGCCTCCATTCGTATCCAGGGTGAAGTTCAGACTGTAGAAATTTTTTGTGTAGTATCACTCAACTACAGTAAAGCATGTTACGCTATCCAGAGCGATGACTGGTAGCTGGCACTTTTCACAGAGGATGTGTTAGTGCAATGCTGTGAGCACAGCTGCTACTGATTCTTAACTGATGGGTCCCAGTGAGCTATGGTGACTGTGGCATTCACAGGCAGACACTTTGCCAAGAAATCTCTTGCAAAAATGTTATTGGACTCAACTGTTGTTAACTGTTGCCACAGTCTACAGTGCTGCCAGATTGTGCTGGTAGCTGGACTTTGAGAATTATCAGTATGGCTATGTTACTTGTCTCATGTTGAGATTGGCGTGGGCTTAGAGGCTGTGGTGTCATTGACCAGTTGCCGACCATGTTTTATGTCAAAGAGTGTACCTTCTATGTGACTGAGGATAGAAACTTGGGGTAAACTCTTTAACATAAATTTTTAAGGAGGGTATCCAATTCTAAATTTGTACCCTGGTTGTTGTGTTTTAGTTGAGGTGGTTGCCACTTGATATCATGATGTCACTGTTACTATATGCAACTTTAGATACTCGAAGAAAAACCATGTGCTTTTAACCTCTGTCCAGTAGTTTTGATTAGGCATTGGTTCTGCAAATGGATAGATACAGAGAGTCTGAGTTTAAAGTTAATTTAGCAGCTCAGGAAGTGAAGAAGAATATGATGCTACTTAAATGAAGATTTAAAGTGATAACAGTTTTTCAGATGACTATTCGCCGAGTGCTTGCACTGAAACAAGATAATTACGGCTATTGTGCTCCAGCCAGTAGCTCCAAGATTTTTCATTCACAGGAATCACTGCAGTTCATCTAGTGAAAAACTGTGCACATGTCATGTGTTACGTGGATCAGGTCATTTGCAGTGACTTGATAAACATCATTGTCATAGAGACAAACAGGTATACTACAGTGCAAGTATTTCACAGTGGAAAGATCCTTTTTATGACACTGATAAAACCACTTATGAATTAAGGCTATTTATTGCCTTATTGTCAATAATGGCTGTGATGTGGGGTCTCAGTGGGGTACATTCGAGTGGGGTGAGTGCCCCAGGAATCAGTGTTGGGGCCACTTCTGTTCCTTATTTATATAAATGATATGCCCTCTAGTATTACAGTTAACTCTAAAATATTTCTGAATGCTGATGACACTAGCTTGGTAGTAAAGGATGTTGTGTGTAACATTGGCCCAGTTTCAAATAATGCAGTTCATGGATTGTAGAAAATAAACTAATGTTAAATCACAGTAAGACTCAGTTTTTACAGTTTCTAACACACAATTCAACAAAACCTGACATTTTAATTTCACAGAATGTGCATAAGATTAGTGAAACTGAATGGTTCAAATTTCTAGGTGTTCAGATAGATAGTAAACTGTCGTGGAAAGCCCATGTTCAGGATCTTGTTCAAAGATTTAATGCTGCCATTTTTACTATTCGAACGATATCTGAAGTGAGTGTTTGTTCGACACGAAAATTAGTCTACTTTGCTTATTTCCATTCGCTTATGACGTTGTTGTTGTTGTTGTTGTTGTTGTGGTCTTCAGTCCTGAGACTGGTTTGATGCAGCTCTCCATGCTACTCTATCCTGTGCAAGCTTTTTCATCTCCCAGTACCTACTGCAACCTACATCCTTCTGAGTCTGCTTAGTGTATTCATCTCTTGGTCTCCCTCTACGATTTTTACCCTCCACGCTGCCCTCCAATACTAAATTTGTGATCCCTTGATGCCTCAGAACATGTGCTACCAACCGATCCCTTCTTCTGGTCAAGTTGTGCCACAAACTTCTCTTCTCCCCAATCCTATTCAATACTTCCTCATTAGTTATGTGATCTACCCATCTAATCTTCAGCATTCTTCTGTAGCACCACATTTCGAAAGCTTCTATTCTCTTCTTGTCCAAACTATTTATTGTCCATGTTTCACTTCCATACATGGCTACACTCCATACGAATACTTTCAGAAATGACTTCCTGACACTTAAATCAATACTGGATGTTAACAAATTTCTCTTCTTGAGAAACGCTTTCCTTGCCATTGCCAGCCTACATTTTATATCCTCTCTACTTCGACCATCATCAGTTATTTTGCTCCCCAAATAGCAAAACTCCTTTACTACTTTAAGTGCCTCATTTCCTAATCTAATTCCCTCAGCATCACCCGACTTAATTCTACTACATTCCATTATCCTTGTTTTGCTTTTGTTGTTGTTCATCTTATATCCTCCTTTCAAGACACTGTCCATTCCATTCAACTGCTCTTCCAAGTCCTTTGCTGTCTCTGACAGAATTACAATGTCATCGGCGAACCTCAAAGTTTTTATTTCTTCTCCATGAATTTTAATACCTACTCCGAATTTTTCTTTTGTTTCCTTTACTGCTTGCTCAATATACAGATTGAACAACATCGGGGAGAGGCTACAACCCTGTCTTACTCCCTTCCCAACCACTGCTTCCCTTTCATGTCCTCTCGACTCTTATAACTGCCATCTGGTTTCTGTACAAATTGTAAATAGCCTTTCGCTCCCTGTATTTTACCCCTGCCACCTTCAGAATTTGAAAGAGAGTATTCCAGTCAACATTGTCAAAAGCTTTCTCTAAGTCTACAAATGCTAGAAATGTAGGTTTGCCTTTCCTTAATCTTTCTTCTAAGATAAGTCGTAAGGTCAGTATTGCCTCACGTGTTCCAGTGTTTCTACGGAATCCAAACTGATCTTCCACGAGGTTGGCTTCTACTAGTTTTTCCATTCGTCTGTAAAGAATTCGTGTTAGTATTTTGCAGCTGTGACTTATTAAGCTGATAGTTCGGTAATTTTCACATCTGTCAACACCTGCTTTCTTTGGGATTGGAATTATTATATTCTTCTTGAAGTCTGAGGGTATTTCGCCTGTTTCATACATCTTGCTCACCAGATGGTAGAGTCTTGTCAGGACTGGCTCTCCCACGGCCGTCAGTAGTTCCAATGGAATATTGTCTACTCCGGGGGCCTTGTTTCGACTCAGGTCTTTCAGTGCTCTGTCAAACTCTTCACGCAGTATCGTATCTCCCATTTCATCTTCATCTACATCCTCTTCCATTTCCATAATATTGTCCTCAAGTACATCGCCCTTGTATAGACCCTCTATATACTCCTTCCACCTTTCTGCTTTCTCTTCTTTGCTTAGAACTGGGTTTCCATCTGAGCTCTTGATATTCATACAAGTCGTTCTCTTATCTCCAAAGGTCTCTTTAATTTTCCTGTAGGCGGTATCTATCTTATCCCTAGTGAGATAGGCCTCTACATCCTTACATTTGTCCTCTAGCCATCCCTGCTTAGCCATTTTGCACTTCCTGTCGATCTCATTTTTGAGACGTTTGTATTCCTTTTTGCCTGTTTCACTTACTGCATTTTTATATTTTCTCCTTTCATCAATTAAATTCAATATTTCTTCTGTTACCCAAGGATTTCTACTAGCCCTCGTCTTTTTACCTACTTGATCCTCTGCTGCCTTCACTACTTCATCCCTCAAAGCTACCCATTCTTCTTCTACTGTATTTATTTCCCCCATTCCTGTCAATTGCTCCCTTATGCTCTCCCTGAATCTCTGTACAACCTCTGGTTCTTTTAGTTTATCCAGGTCCCATCTCCTTAAATTCCCACCTTTTTGCAGTTTCTTCAGTTTTAATCTACAGGTCATAACCAATAGATTGTGGTCAGAGTCCACATCTGCCCCTGGAAATGTCGTACAATTTAAAACCTGGTTCCTAAATCTCTGTCTTACCATTATATAATCTATCTGATACCTTTTAGTATCTCCAGGGTTCTTCCATGTATACAACCTTCTTTTATGATTCTTAAACCAAGTGTTAGTTATGATTATGTTGTGCTCTGTCCATAATTCGACCAGGCGGCTTCCTCTTTCATTTCTGTCCCCCAATCCATATTCACCTACTATGTTTCCTTCTCTCCCTTTTCCTACACTCGAATTCCAGTCACCCATGACTATTAAATTTTCGTCTCCCTTCACAATCTGAATAATTTCTTTTATTTCATCATACATTTCTTCAATTTCTTCATCATCTGCAGAGCTAGTTGGCATATAAACTTGTACTACTGTAGTAGGTGTGGGCTTCGTATCTATCTTGGCCACAATAATGCGTTCACTATGCTGTTTGTAGTAGCTTACCCGCATTCCTATTTTCCTATTCATTATTAAACCTACTCCTGCATTACCCCTATTTGATTTTGTGTTTATAACCCTGTAGTCACCTGACCAGAAGTCTTGTTCCTACTGCCACCGAACCTCACTAATTCCCACTATATCTAACTTCAACCTATCCATTTCCCTTTTTAAATTTTCTAACCTACCTGCCCGATTAAGGGATCTGACATTCCACGCTCCGATCCGTAGAACGCCAGTTTTCTTTCTCCTGATAATCACATCCTCTTGAGTAGTCCCCGCCCAGAGATCCGAATGGGGGGACTATTTTACCTCCGGAATATTTTACCCAAGAGGACACCATCATCATGTAATCATACAGTAAAGCTGCATGCCCTCGGGAAAAATTACGGCTGTAGTTTCCCCTTGCTTTCAGCCGTTCGCAGTACCAGCACAGCAAGGCTGTTTTGGTTATTGTTACAAGGCCAGATCAGTCAATCATCCAGACTGTTGCCCTTGCAGCTACTGAAAAGGCTGCTGCCCCTCTTCAGGAACCACACGTTTGTCTGGCCTCTCAACAGATACCCCTCCGTTGTGGTTGCACCTACGGTACGGCTATCTGTATCGCTGAGGCACGCAAGCCTCCCCACCAACGGCAAAGTCCATGGTTCATGGGGGGGGCTTATGCCGTATGGTATTATATTTTGGGGTAACTCTTCCCATTGTTAAAGGATATTTTCGGCTCAGAAACAGGCAGTTTGGGCAATAAGTGGTGTATGTTCACGAACCTCTTGTTGATCCCTGTTCACGAATCTGGGTATTTTGACAATCTACATCTACATTTATACTCCGCAAGCCACCCGATGGTGTGTGGCAGAGGGCACTTAACGTGCCACTGTCATTACTTCCCTTTCCTGTTCCAGTCGCGTATGGTTCGCAGGAAGAACGACTGCCGGAAAACCTCGAAACTCTCTAATTTTACATTCGTGATCTCCTCTCTCCTCGGGAGGTATAAGTAGGGGGAAGCAATATATTCGATACCTCATCCAGAAATGCACCCTCTCGAAACCTGGACAGTAAGCTACACCGAGATGCAGAGCGCCTCTCTTGCAGAGTCTGCCACTTGAGTTTGCTAAACATCTCCGTAAAGCTATCACGCTTACCAAATAACCCTGTGACAAAATGCGCCGCTCTTCTTTGGATCTTCTCTATCTCCTTTGTCACCCCGACCTGGTACGGATCCCACACTGATGAGCAATACTCAAGTATAGGTCGAACGAGTGTTTTGTAAGCCACCTCCTTTGCTGATGGACTACATTTTCTAAGGACTCTCCCAATGAATCTCAACCTGGTACCCGCCTTACCAACAATTAATCTTATATGATCATTCCACTTCAGATCTTTACGCATGCATACTCCCAGATATTTTACAGAAGTAACTGCTACCAGTGTTTGTTCCGCTATCATATAATCATACAATAAAGGATCCTTCTTTCTATGTATTCGCAATACATTACATTTGTCTATGTTAAGGGTCAGTTGCCACTCCCTGCACCAAGTGCCTATCCACCTATCCACTGCAGATCTTCCTGCATTTCACTGCAATTTTCTAATGCTGCAACTTCTTTCAATGTATATATTCCTTACTGTCATTTCTTGTTAACAGTATTGGCTTATTTGCAAGACTAATCAGCTTTCACTCAGTTAATACTCGGCAGTAATCAAATCTGCATTTCGATCGGACTTCCTTAACCCTTGTGCAGAAAGGTGTGCAGTATACTGCTGCATCCATTTTCAGTAAGCTACCACTTGAATGCAAACGTCTTAGCAATAATCCACGCACTTTCAAATCAAAACTGAAGAATTTCCTCGTGCCTCACTCCTGCTATAATTTCGAGGAGTTCCTTGAAAAATTAAGATGATTCTTGTTGTTTTGTTGATTGCATTTACCTAAACCTATGGATAGACTTTTTACGGGTTCATAACTTTTTATTTTTATGTGTCATTACTTTTATGTTGTAATTTCATGTACTGACAGATTTCATGACCTTGGAGATTTGCTCCTCAATTTGGTACTATGGAACTTGACATGTACATAAACAAATAAATAAATAAATAAAATTATTACATATCTCTTCAGGTCATTGACTGACTTGTCACTCAGAGAACTCATGTGTATGGAACTGTGTAGCTTTCATTATTTCATCGTAAGAAACAATGGAATTGAGAAATCATTGATTTTCAGAGGAGAAAAGTGACAACAATTTAGTGGAAAGACAATTGTGACCTCTCTTACGATGATTCATGGGGCTGAAATTAAAGCTGTAAAGAACACATGGAAAAATGTTGAAACCAGTATCTGTTGTGGCATACAGTGATGCAGTGAGCAGAGTGGAGAAGATAGATCAGCACTTGGCTAACAGCCCAGTGACTCATAAAAGAAGAAAAAAGTATTACGAAAAATTTTTTTCCTTCTCTCAAACTTGCTTTGCGGACTGCACGTGACCTGTTGAAAAAGTCAGGAGGTAATTTAAATCCTCTCAGGTTTTGTGTTGCTTTATCAGAAACATTATTTCAAAACAAAATAAACAGAAGTTTACTTCAAAAGTAGCAGATTGTCCACCTTCAAGCTCCAATCCTAGCTAACAGATTGCCTGATGTATTTTGTGAATCATTACGCCAGCTGTGAAGGAACATCATCTGACAAGATCTTGTGTGATGTACAGCCATGTTTAGGATATGAATGGGAAAAAGGCAAGAAGTGAATCGAGGTGTTGTTGTGGAGACTGTGATGTTGCTGTGTGCATTGTTCCCTACATTTGCACTTATCGCACAGCTACAAAGATTTAAAGTCATTGTGTAGTTCATGGTTTGACTTCAACAAAATTATTTGTAAGCTTCAGGATACTTTAGTCAAAAGAAAATATTATTGTTTGGAACATGATTCAGAAATATGGTATTGAGTTAATTTACACAGATAACTGCAAAGTTTTTATTTTCAAAAGAAGCATCCAGCTTTAAGCTTACATGTGGATGCAAGTAAAAATATTAAGCTTGTGAAGTTGGATGCCCCTTTTGAAGATAAAAACTTTGCAGTCCCGTGTGTAAATTAACTCCGTACCACATTTCCAAATTATGTTCCAAAAAATAGTACTGTATTTTCTTTTGACTAACGTAGCCTGAAACTTAAAACTATTCTTTTAATTTTTGTGTAGGTTGTTGAAGTTGAAGCATGAACTTTACTATGATTTTAATTGTTTGTAGGGGTGCGGTAAGCGCAAAAGTAGGGAAAAATGCACACAGGAACATCAGTTTTCACAATAACAACTCGATTCCCTTCTTGCCTCCTTACCCATTCACTCCCTGAACATGGCTGCACATCACACAAGTGTTTGTCAGATGATATTCCTTCCCAGTGGTTGGAATTATTGACAGAAATTGAAGCATCCTCAGTGGCACTTGGTAAAAAGAAGAAAACAAGTGGGGGAAAAAATGCTCAGAATTTGGAACACAGAAATTAAAGAAGACATTAAAAAAAAAAAAAAAAAGAAAAAGCTTCTTTGAAGTTTCTACTGACAAACCCACCAGAGAGCTGGGAAACATACAAAGCGAATAGTGTGCAAACCACACCAAGAGTCATGGGACTCGTTCATGAGCAACTTAGAACATGACGTATTTGGTAGACAGCAATGTGCATACAAGGTCAGGAAACCCTGAAGAAGGAAGAAAATGACTGCCTCACTGAATTTTACAACCAGTGAACAATGGATAAATCATTGTACATACTTGTGGTGTATGCAGAAGGCTGAAGATGATGATGGAGAATGTATGGACAATGAAAGAGTAGATCTACTTACTATGGAGTAACTACAAGAGGCTTTGAGAGTCACAAAAAGCAGAGAAGCTACTGGAATAGCTGGAATAAATGCAGAACTAATTAAATATGGAGGGTACCACTAGATAAAAGGTTTTTACAATTAATAAATGAGCTTTGGATGAACTGCAAGATCCCAGACCCTAGGTGTGCAGCAGAAGTAATCTCTCTTTTTCAAGAAAGGAAAACCCAGTGACTGTAAAAGCTATCATGGCATCAGTCTTCTAAAGACTGGCGGCAAGCTATACTCAAAGATAACCAATAACTGCATGAAGAATATCACAGAGACTGTTATTTCTGAAGAAAAAAATGGATTTAGATCAGGTCATGCATGCTCAGACAGTGTGTTTATAATTAAAAATATTATAGAAAAACAGAGAAAATTTAATATAGAAACCCATATAGCCTTTATCGACCTTGAAAAGGCTTTCGACCATGTGAGTAGTGATAACGTATATAAGATTATGTCTGAATGTGGCTATCCTTATCACCTAATAGAGGTAGTGAAAAGTCTTTACAAAACTACACACATTGTGGTAAACACAAGTAGGAATCGATTAGAAGAAATAATTATTACCCAAGGTGTCAGACAAATGAGTGGACTATTATCTACCTTTTTTAATATCTACCTTGACTTCATTCTTCACACATGGTAATGTAAAGTAAACAAAGGAATTAAGGTAACGAATGAGGAATACCTGAATGTACTTATTTTGCTGAAGACATAGTCATTACTGAAATGAATGAAGATGACCTCCAAAGATCAGTATATCAGCTGCACGAAATTTTCGAGAGGTACAACTTTAAAATTTCTAGTAATAGACCTAAAATAATGACATTCTGAGGGAGCTATTCAGTCAGATCAGAAATTGTTTTGGATAATTCAGTTTTAGAACAGGTCTTTCACATCTCTTATTTAGTCTGTGTTTTAAGTTTTGATTTTGACTCTGATATTGAAAATAAAACACAAATTCCAAGTTGTCTGAGCAGAGAAGGGGTTCTAAGGAAGGCAGAGGGCTGAGCAAGAAGAGGTATGGTTAGAAATGAATATGTTAGAACCAAATTACGTATTTTCAATATGACTGAAAAAATATCACGAAGATTGGCAACAGCACCTCATGAGAATGAGAATGCCAGGTCACAGAATTTCCCAGAAAATCCTGAACTACAAGTTGATGGGAAAAGAGACATTGGAAGACCTTGAAAAAGATCGGATTGATTTTGTTTGTGAGTTCGGAACAGGCAACAGCCTAATTTGTGAAAGGAAGGTCATGATGATCAAAGTTTTCATTTATCTTTCACAAATCTCCAATGTGCCCTCCACCAAATGCACTGCATCATTCAGACAATAATCAAACTGGTTGCATACTTTGACAAGCAAGTCCAGAGTTTCTATGTCCCCCCCCCCCTCCCCCTAGTTCCCCCTCCTCAAGTGTGCACCACCCTCCTCCCAAACACACACACACACACACACACACACACACACACACACACACACACACACACACACACACGAACAAACCTACAGCACCCTAATGCATGGACTTCATTCCTCCCCTATTTGAGAATGAGAACACTTAGTGATTTCCAACAAAAGTTACACATAATTTCAAATCTTTACAAAACTTTTTCTCGCTGACTCCTCGTACAAAAAAGTTTATTGCTTTCTACATTTTCACTGTTCGTGCAGTTGAACTTCAGCATCTGGCAAGATGTTTTAATATATTTTTACCTTACTACTAATTCTGTTTGCAACACAATTTGCAGACAGTATCTGCACATATCGCTGGCTGTATCTGCAAAATTATATTATTGTAGGACAAACAGTTCAGGAGATATGACGTTATAAACATTGAGATGCGTGAAAAAAAATTAGCTTTTGCTTAAAATGGGGCACAAATTACTCACTTTATAATCGTCCAGTGTTTCATGATAAGAGCACTTAGTGACTTCCAATAAACTTAAAGCATAATTTTAAACCTTTTCTAAACTTTTTCCCATGTATATGCTTAAAGCAAATATTTAACACATTAACGCATTTGCAATAGATGTTTGAAGCTGTTTTATACTAGGGAGTTTAATTTGTTAAAGAATAAGGAGCTTACTGATTGTTAAGAAATGCCCTTACATGTAGGAGCCAGTTTTGATAGTGCTCTCCAAAACATCCAGGTATGTAAGTTACTAATGTAAATGAGCAAACAAGCGAGGTAGCTACATAAGGGAGACCCTGTTGGCAATCACATGAACCGACAACTTACAATGTACAACATGACAAACTTCTAGTTTCAGTGCACTACTTGAAATTTACCTCAAGTTTCTACCTTCATTCATGTAGTTGAGTAGTCCTGTGAAATTGAATGCATCTTTTTGAAAGGCCCTGTATTGTGACTCTAGTGGTTATTATGTACATAACCAACTGTGGTAATAATGGCCATTGCTAACTGTCGTAGTCTTAATGGTTCGAGATATGGGCAATGTGTGGAAGGACAGAGACCATATGAAAAAGGTGACATGTGAATGCTAAGCATTTTGTTCATACCACTGACTCAAAATGTAGCAGTTAACAGTTACAATGACACTCTGTAATCTTATTCACTTGGATCGCATTATTCACTTGGCATGATAATTGTGACTTTGGATTCGCATTCAGAACAATGGCAATTCAAATAACCACCCAGATTTGTTTATCCTAAACTGCATAAGGCAGATGCCAAGATAGTTCCATTGAAAAGGACATTATAATTTCCTTTCCCCACTAGAGTTTGTGCTCAGCTCTAATGACCTCATTATGGACAGGGCATTAAACACTTATCTCCCTTCATATTTGTTTGCTCAGTAGGTACATATTTCATTGTACATGTTTCTCCCAGTAGCACAGAAATGGTAAATTTCTGGACAGAAGTTTGTATTCAGATTTACACCTGTGCATGGGAATTTACACACACTGTGTGTTGTATCAATCAGCATCTCCTCCATCCGTTGCAGATTACCCACATTGATGAAATGGAAGAGTAATGGAAACTTTGGCTATAGAATGACATCAGAGCTACTGTAGAACATTAACAAATTTAGGAACAGAAGTTTCTAACATAGGTAGGATTGATACGGAAGTGTCAATAGGAGTTTATTCCCTCCATTGAGAGGATAGCCATAGTGGAGGAAGGTTGGACAAGTGACAATTCCAGGTAGCAAAAGACTCTGTCCGGTCACATTAGTGTGACCACCTATCAAAAGTCTAAGTAACCATATTTTGCAGTGTCATTTGTTGTGAGACGTGCAGGAAGAATGTCAGATAGGTTCTGGTAGGTACTGACCGGGATGTGGAGCCATGTTGACTGTAGTGCCTTAATCAGCTGTGCTGTGTTAATTGGCTGAGGATCCATATCGTGGAAAGTCCGGCTGAGGTGGTTCCACAGATTCTTGATTGGTTTTAAATCTGGTGGGTTTGGTGGCCATGGGAGTATGTTAAACTCAGCCTTGTGCTCTTTGAACCACGTGTATACACTTTGAGTCATGTGACATTTTGCACTGTCCTGATGGTAGATACCATTGTGTTGAGGAAAAACAAAATTGCATGTAGGGGTGGACATGGTCCCCTAGGACAGAGGATACTTTTGTTGATCCATTATACCATTCAGAATGATGAGATCACTTAGGGAATGCCATGAAACTACTCCCCAGACCATAACAGTCCCTCCTCTGCCCTGACGATTCTTGCAGGGTGTTTGCTTTCAGATGTTTCATGTCAGTGGAGCATAAAATGTGATTTATTTGAAAAGGCCACCTGTTGCCATTCAGTGGATGTCCAGCTACGGCATTGGCATGCAAATTCCAGCCTTCATCACGGATGAACAGCAGTCAACATGGCTGCATGGACCAGATGTCTGCTGCGGAGACCCATACACAGCAGTGTTTGTTAAATGGTCAGGAAGGAAGCACTGCCGTTAGCTCCTTGGTTCAACTGGGCAGTCAGTTGCTCATCTGTTCACCTGTACACATTTCTGCAGCTATCATTCACCTGTCATCTGTGGCCCATGGTGCACTGCAGTTGCCTTGGTGTCAGTTTTGGGTAGTGCCATTTTGCTGTGCACAGTATACTTTATTCCCGATGACATGCAAATAGTTTACAAACTTAGCTATTTTGGAAATGTTCCATACTTGGCCCAAAAGCCCATGATGATGCTCTTTTGGCCGTCAGAGAGAACGGTCTGTTTCCGCATTACGACGACTACTACACTGTTTTCCCACATCCCCACTACATGCTTTATATACCCTCTATTGATGGTGTTACCACCTGCCCTCTGTGAGTGATTATTGCATGTTAATGTTGAATGTAGATGGTGCTCACATTAAGCACGTGTGGTATGGGTAAAAACAGTGTTTTTAAAAAAAAAAATATTTTATTTTATTTGGTTTTTTGGTGGAATTTAAATCGTTGGGATCTTTTTGTATATCTCAAAAGGATTTTCCTGAAAAATTGGTTTTAGGACCTATATTTTATATTATTGTGTTTGTCCGCCATGCCCGAATTTACTTTGACTGTAAGATTTCACGTTCACCTTTCCTTCTCACTTATCTTTTATTTTTCTTGTTATGTGAAATGCGCAGCTAACCTGTAACAGTCCCATTATGATGCTTATCTGTTTCACATGTTTCATCTTTGGAAGTTTGTTTCTGTTGTTCCTCTAATTGTTGTGTTGTGGTGAATCCAGTTTTCTCTAGATCTCACTGAAGATGACAAAACCAAAAGGAATATTTAAAAAGAAAAAGTTTAAAGACAATCAGGACAGAATGCACACTCCTCACGTACATATATCATGCGAAAATATCCAGTAAAAGTGGTTCACTTGATACTGTTGACAATGCTTTGTCAAAAAAACAGTCTTCTTTTTTTGACGAATATAGAATGCTCACTGGAACTTCAAATGGTTCAAATGGCTCTAAGCACTATGGGACTTAACATCTGAGGTCATCAGTCCCCTAGACTTAGAACTACTTAAACCTAACTAACCTAAGGACATCACACACAACCATGCCCTAGGCAGGATTCGAACCTGCGACCGTAGCAGCAACGCTGTTCCGGACTGAAGCACCTAGAACCGCTCGGACACAACGGCCAGCTCACTGGAACTAATGGAGAAAGGAACAATATTATTATGCATGTGGGTGTTTTAACTGTTATTGTTTTTAATTTTGTGAAGTGCATGATATGCGGACTATCTGAATATGTGAAGATTGAAGAAAGCAACAGTGGTAGAAAAGGTCTGGCAATTCCACTACAAATAGTTTTCTGTAATTGTTTATCTGTTGTTTCCTTTATCACTTCATCGAAGCTAGACCCAGTGGGCCTTATGGAGTAAATACAAGACCGTGTACACTCTACGTTCAGTTGGGAAACGTAAGGCTGCTGGAAAGCTTTTATGTGCTGCCAAGAATTGCATGCTTGCACAAAGAATTTTCAGAATGTGTGATCATTATTGAAGAGAGCTGTAGTGGAAGTTAGTGAGGAGAACATGAAGAATGCTGCAAGGGAAGCTGTTGTAGAAAATGAACATTGCACAGACCTTCCCATTGCTTGAGATTGGAGCTCGCAGAAAAGGGGACATCTCTCCCTAGACGGTGTCATTACAGCAACAAGCATAGATACAGGAAAGGTCACTGGTGTAGCAGTTATATCCAAAAATTGTAAAATTTGCAAAAGATTAACAGGAGGCAGAAAGGAAGAACACAAACTGAAATGTGTTTCTAACTATGAAGATAACAGTGATGGTATTGAAGTATTTGGTGTAAAATAAATATTTGAAAGATCATAAAAGACAAGAGGCATTTGTTACGCTCGATGTCTTGAAGATGAGACAGCAATGCCTACACGAGTATGGCGAATTCCAACTCCTATGGTGATGTGGAAATTACCAGAATGAAATGTGTCGACCATGTACAAAAATGTTTGGGGACCAGACTGAAAGGCAAAAATGCTGACAGAACAAGGTCATTTGACTAAGAATGAAATAGAAAATCTCCAGAGATATTATGGACAAGTGTTTAGAAGGAGTAAGGACAATTTAAAAGCTCAAAGAATGATGTATGGGCAATATTTTTTCATAGATCCTCTACAGATGTCATGGTCTCTGCCTAAAAGGTAACACGTCATGGTGCAAGTTTAACAGGGCAACAGTGACAGGAGAATCTTATTCACATAAGCATAGTCTTCCAGCAGCTGTACTTAGTGCTATAAAGCCCATATTCAGAAATGTGGCCAGGCCTGAGCTACTGGAGAAGTGTTTGCATGGGCAAACCCAAAATTCAAATCAGTGTTTCAACAGCTTTATTTGGAATTGTCTAGCAAAAACTGTGTCTGTAGGTACACAGACATTAAAAATAGCCCATGGCGGCATTCTCACATACAATTGTGTTAAGTGTTGGGTACTACAAAAATTACGAATCATTCCTAAGAAGAATATGGTCTTCACCATTGTGACAACTGTAGAGTGCAAGATGCTGAAAGATCCGTAACAGAAATGAGAGAAGAAGGGGGGGGGGGGGGGGGGGGGGAAAGAAGACAGAGAGAGAGAGAGAGAGAGAGAGAGAGAGAGAGAGAGAGAGAGTGAGTGAGTTAGCTAGATGTTGCAAACAAAAGCTGGAGGACACTCACGAGGCAGAAGAAGGCAAAACATATGCATCAGGCTGTTTTTAATCATCTGTAAGTGTTCAAACTCAGCTCATTTTCTTTAAAAGTGATTTCCCAGATATAACATTTTTTTACTGGAGAAGTCACCTGTTCTGAAGAACTATTCAAGATAATTCGGTGAAATGTAGTATGTATCAAGATATCTACCATATTCAACTATGGAACTTTAAGTAACGTCAAATTTTGTATTTTTTCTTCTAAAGAAAATTATAAATGAAGAATAATATGGCAAAATTTTGTTTCTTTCATTTGCTAAAAATTTTTGGATGAAAATCAACTTATAAATAATTTTTTTAGGTTTAGTGTAATTCACAGTAGGTACTTAATGTCTGGTAGAAATTTCATTGCTGTAATTCTATAGCCTTCTCACAAATGGGAGAACATTTGGAGTAAAATTAACTTAGACTGGATAGGGGAATACACTCCACATATTGTTCCTGTTAATGTGACTGGACTGTGTATAACTGTCCTTGTCTGTGACTCTAACCAGCCTACTACAAGCAGTTCCTGTAGTGATACATCTTCATATGAAAGCAACCTTATGCGCTTTGTATTTCCCACCAATTGAGCCACTCAAAATGAGATACTCTAAGCCATCTCTTGAATCTGATTGTGCATAAATTTCTCCATGGAAAATTCAGTAGTCATAATCTGTTACGGGGACATACGGCCACCTACCCCAGTGCTTGAGTAATGTCAGATCTTATACATCCAAAAGATAAATGTCTCCTGAATTCAGAGTATATTTCAATATGACCAACAGCTCACCCACAACCACATATCTCTCATTCTGCTTTGTTGTTGCTGCAGATCATGTTCAGTGGGAAGACGATGTTGACCACCTGTGTGACAACATGGCCATTGGAATTCATATACAGGTCAGAATATACTTTGAAAGGGTACCGTGCAAGTGGATGGCAAGTAAGCGTTGAGAAGTAGATGCTGTAAAATCGAATACATTTTCAATTGCTTGCACAAAGTCCAGGACTTGGATGTACATTGCACAGACATCAGAACAGTGTAAGGGTACCATTATTGACACCCTTACCAATAATTGGTAAAAACAACCTACTTCTTGTGAGTACTATATTGTTGGCCTTGTAGAATGTTCCAGACAGGGCAGTTCTAAGCCCCCTATTAGACTTTATGCACTTGGGAGATGTTGGAGAGACAGCAGTGGTCACAAGTGGCTGAAGGTGATGGTTGGCCTGCAGTTCAGAAGCTGAATAAGTTGTCATAGTTGAAGAAATATTACTTTGATTGAGAATATTGGAAGTACTGTAAATAGAGGATGTGTTTTTTAACATGTGAAATAAAATTTGTGAAC
The DNA here is from genome assembly GCF_023864345.2 of Schistocerca serialis cubense. NCBI lineage: Eukaryota > Metazoa > Arthropoda > Insecta > Orthoptera > Acrididae > Schistocerca > Schistocerca serialis. The sequence goes on from NC_064640.1 coordinate 893,849,766, forward strand.
TGTTAAGTGAAACATCGAAAATTTGTTGTTGTGTGGTCTTCAGTCCTGAGACTGGTTTGATGCAGCTCTCCATGCTACTCTATCCTGTGCAAGCTGCTTCATCTCCCAGTACCTACTGCAACCTACATCCTTCTGAGTCTGCTTAGTGTATTCATCTCTTGGTCTCCCTCTACAATTTTTACCCTCCACGCTGCCCTCCAATACTAAATTGGTGATCCCTTGATGCCTCAGAACATGTCCTACCAACCGATCCCTTCTTCTGGTCAAGTTGTGCCACAAACTTCTCTTCTCCCCAATCCTATTCAACACTTCCTCATTAGTTATGTGATCTACCCATTTAATCTACAGCATTCTTCTGTAGCACCACATTTCGAAAGCTTCTATTCTCTTCTTGTCCAAACTATTTATCGTCCATGTTTCACTTCCATACATGGCTACACTCAATACAAATACTTTCAGAAATGACTTCCTGACACTTAAATCTATACTCGATGTTAACAAATTTCTCTTCTTCATAAACGCTTTCCTTGCCATTGCCAGTCTACATTTTACATCCTCTCTACTTCGACCATCATCAGTTATTTTGCTCCCCAAATAGCAAAACTCCTTTACTACTTTAAGTGTCTCATTTCCTAATCTAATTCCCTCAGCATCATCCGACTTAATTCTACTACATTCCATTATCCTTGTTTTGCTTTTGTTGATGTTCATCTTATATCCTCCTTTCAAGACACTGTCCATTTCATTCAACTGCTCTTCCAAGTCCTTTGCTGTGTCTGACAGAATTACAATGTCAACGGCGAACCTCAAAGTTTTTATTTCTTCTCCATGAATTTTAATACCTACTCCGAATTTTTCTTTTGTTTCCTTTACTGCTTGCTCAATATACAGATTGAACAACATCGGGGAGAGGCTACAAGCCTGTCTTACTCCCTTCCCAACCACTGCTTCCCTTTCATGTCCCTCGACTCTTATAACTGCCATCTGGTTTCTGTACAAATTGTAAATAGCCTTTCGCTCCCTGTATTTTACCCCTGCCACCTTTAGAATTTGAAAGAGAGTATTCCAGTCAACATTGTCAAAAGCTTTCTCTAAGTCTACAAATGCTAGAAACATAGGTTTGCCTTTCCTTAGAAGAAAGATTAAGATAAGTCGTAAGGTCAGTATTGCCTCACGTGTTTCTACGGAATCCAAACTGATCTTCCCCGAGGTTGGCTTCTATTAGTTTTTCCATTCGTTTGTAAAGAATTCATGTTAGTATTTTGTGGCTGTGACTTATTAAACTGATAGTTCGGTAATTTTCACATCTGTCAACACCTGCTTTCTTTGGGATTGGAATTATTATATTCTTCTTGAAGTCTGAGGGTATTTCGCCTGTTTCATACATCTTGCTCACCAGATGGTAGAGTCTTGTCAGGACTGGCTCTCCCACGGCCGTCAGTAGTTCCAATGGAATATTGTCTACTCCGGGGGCCTTGTTTCGACTCAGGTCTTTCAGTGCTCTGTCAAACTCTTCACGCAGTATCGTATCTCCCATTTCATCTTCATCTACATCCTCTTCCATTTCCATAATATTGTCCTCAAGTACATCGCCCTTGTATAGACCCTCTATATACTCCTTCCACCTTTCTGCTTTCCCTTCTTTGCTTAGAACTGGGTTTCCATCTGAGCTCTTGATATTCATACAAGTCGTTCTCTTATCTCCAAAGGTCTCTTTAATTTTCCTGTAGGCGGTATCTATCTTACCCCTAGTGAGATAGGCCTCTACATCCTTACATTTGTCCTCTAGCCATCCCTGCTTAGCCATTTTGCACTTCCTGTCGATCTCATTTTTGAGACGTTTGTATTCCTTTTTGCCTGTTTCACTTACTGCATTTTTATATTTTCTCCTTTCATCAATTAAATTCAATATTTCTTCTGTTACCCAAGGATTTCTACTAGCCCTCGTCTTTTTACCTACTTGATCCTCTGCTGCCTTCACTACTTCATCCCTCAAAGCTACCCATTCTTCTTCTACTGTATTTATTTCCCCCATTCCTGTCAATTGCTCCCTTATGCTCTCCCTGAATCTCTGTACAACCTCTGGTTCTTTTAGTTTATCCAGGTCCCATCTCCTTAAATTCCCACCTTTTTGCAGTTTCTTCAGTTTTAATCTACAGGTCATAACCAATAGATTGTGGTCAGAGTCCACATCTGCCCCTGGAAATGTCTTACAATTTAAAACCTGGTTCCTAAATCTCCGTCTTACCATTATATAATCTATCTGATACCTTTTAGTATCTCCAGGGTTCTTCCATGTATACAACCTTCTTTTATGATTCTTAAACCAAGTGTTAGTTATGATTATGTTGTGCTCTGTGCAAAATTCGACCAGGCGGCTTCCTCTTTCATTTCTGTCCCCCAATCCATATTCACCTACTATGTTTCCTTCTCTCCCTTTTCCTACACTCGAATTCCAGTCACCCATGACTATTAAATTTTCGTCTCCCTTCACAATCTGAATAATTTCTTTTATTTCATCATACATTTCTTCAATTTCTTCATCATCTGCAGAGCTAGTTGGCATATAAACTTGTACTACTGTAGTAGGTGTGGGCTTCGTATCTATCTTGGCCACAATAATGCGTTCACTATGCTGTTTGTAGTAGCTTACCCGCATTCCTATTTTCCTATTCATTATTAAACCTACTCCTGCATTACCCCTATTTGATATTGTGTTTATAACCCTGTAATCACCTGACCAAAAGTCTTGTTCCTCCTGCCACCGAACTTCACTAATTCCCACTATATTTAAGTTCAACCTATCCATTTCCCTTTTTAAATTTTCTAACCTACCTGCCCGATTAAGGGATCTGACATTCCACGCTCCGATCCGTAGAACGCCAGTTTTCTTTCTCCTGATAACGACATCCTCTTGAGTAGTCCCCGCCCGGAGATCCGAATGGGGGACTATTTTACCTCCGGAATATTTTACCCAAGAGGACGCCATAATCATGTAATCATACAGTAAAGCTGCATGCCCTCGGGAAAAATTACGGCTGTAGTTTCCCCTTGCTTTCAGCCGTTCGCAGTACCAGCACAGCAAGGCCGTTTTGGTTATTGTTACAAGGCCAGATCAGTCAATCATCCAGACTGTTGCCCTTGCAACTACTGAAAAGGCTGCTGCCCCTCTTCAGGAACCACACGTTTGTCTGGCCTCTCAACAGATACCCCTCCGTTGTGGTTGCACCTACGATACGGCTATCTGTATCGCTGAGGCACGCAAGCCTCCCCACCAACGGCAAGGTCCATGGTTCATGGGGGGGTATAAGTAATTATAAGTAAATATATTATAAGTAGTAAAATAGGTTCAGGAGTATTGTGTGAGTGGTAGGATGGCAATTTGAATATTGTGAAGGTGACTGTCTATATAATTGGATACCAGAAGAATTCTTACAATTTTTTGATGGTGCTAGAGAGACAGTTAGATCTTTCTGAATGTGAATCACATGATGAATCTTTTTCTTATGTCTAGACAGAATGAGTGATGCAAGACTGTGTGACATTGACAAGGGATCATATACTTGCTTCAAGGATAAATAACCTGTTTTATATTTGAGCAACTGTGATCATTTTAGTTAAGCATAGATCCCTAAAATGAAAATGAGAATTTGGCGTAATTGGCCAGGAGGCCCCTTACAGGGCAGGTCCAGCCGCCTGGGTGCAGGTCTTATTACATTCGACACCACATTGGGTGACCTGCACGCCGGATGGGAATGAAATGATGAAGACAACACAACACCCAGTCCCTGAGCGGAGAAACTCCCCGACCCAGCCGGGAATAGAACCTGGGCCCCTTAGTACGGCAGTCCGTCACGCTAACCATTCAGCTATCGGGACAGACATAGATCCCTACATGCATAGCAAGCACTGGATCGGTCAGTTTAGGCACACGGAAAAATTCAGTAGCCACCTATGTATTGATATAGTTGCTGACCCTTCTGCTCATCTTGATAAGCACTAGATTTGAGTGAAGTGTCATTATTAAAATAAATGGGAGTGAGTTTACAATAGCATTTGCTAGAGTGAATGGGAAGCTGTGCTCATTGCCTCTGTAGCTGCTAAGTTGTATATGACTCCTGAGTAAATGTTGAATGTTTCAAGGAACCCTGTCATACATGATTGGATTTAGGCTTGTCGGACCTAGCATTTGTGAGCTTAGAACTGGTGCAGTAATTAGCTTTGGTTATGCTTAAGTGACTGCTGTTGAGCATGGCTGTGGAATGTCTTGTTGCTGATAATGAGCATCTTGTTTTAAACATCTAGCTTCTATGACTGGTATAAACTTCTATCAGAACTGTTCAACTGCATTACGAATCACAGACTCATCTATATTATTAATACGCTATCCCAGAACACCCTACCAGTTGCAGCGTAAGAGCAAAAAAATTTGATTTTCAGTATTTTGCATAATTATTGACCGAATTTTATTAATTAAAATGTTGTTGTAATGTACTCATTAAGAGGTATAATCTTATGTTAAAAGTTTAACAAAAAGACAAGTATTACAGTTTTAAACTGTATGTTCGTTGTGAGGCATTGTTACTGACAGTGCGCAAGTAGATGGATTTCATTTATCCACTATTTGAGAATGAGAGCACTTAGTGACTACCTACAAAAATTACACGTAATTTCAAACCTGTACAAAACTTTTTCCTGCTGACTCCCACCTAGAAGAAAGTTTATGCTTAATGTGTTTTTGTTATTCATGCAGTCAAACTCCAGCATCTGGCATGACGTTTTAATTTATTACTTCTGTACTGCTAACTATATTCCCAACAAACTTTGTAGACAGTATCTACATATATCACTGGATGTACCTGCAAAACTATATCATTGTAGGACACACAGTTCAGGAGATATGACATAATAAACATTGAGATGTGTGGAAAAACTAGCTTGTGCTTAAATTGGAGTGCAAATTACCTAGTTTCTGTTCATCCAGTGTTTCACGACAAGAGCACTTAGTGACTTCCAACAAACTTTAAGCATAATTTCAAACCTTCCCAAGCCTTTTCTCGCTTACATGCTTAAAGGTGAATATTTACTGCATTAACTCGCTTGTAATCAGACACTGGAAACTATTTTATACACTGTAGTCTGATTCTTTAAAGAATAAGATGTTTACTGGTAGATGGCTAATGAGGCAAAACATTTTGTATGAGATATCCTTTGAGCTTGTGACACAGCTCTTTTGTTGTAGATTTCACAAAGATGAGTGGTGCTTCTCTGACTGAGTGGAGTCTATGGCTCTCCAGTGTTTCATTGCAGCAAGATGAGAGTATCTGCAAGAAGTAAAAATACACAACAAAATCAACAGTTTGAGTAACTAGAACACAGCAATTGGGCTTCACCTAATAACACATCATATTCTTCAGTACAGATTCTTTGTATAGTTACAAAATTTGAAAGAGGATACTTTCTATATATGCAAGGGTTTGCAGGCTTTGGCTGGTGTACTAAAAATTACTAAAGAACAATTTTCATGTAACAAACTGAATGAACCATAAGAGATGATGTCATGTTTCAAGCATCCTGTGCAAATTTGTCAAAAGTGCTTAACAAGTTCCAAGAAGCCACAGCAATGAAGGTACCTGATCACACCACAAGAAGGCAACCAGTACACACGAACACAAATGACCACAACACATGTCAGGACTCACAAAACAACTGTAATATCTGTGTGTAAATTCGTTAAAAAATATTCTATTGCCATTAGTCCAAAGATGATGATTATACCGTGAATCATGTTGCTTCATTAAATAATTTTGTGGCTGGTAGTGGTTTCTGAAAAACTGTTTCATATTTTTGAAATAGTCATAGTCAATTAATAGTCAATATATTTTTAAATTGTAAGATTAATATACATAGAGATTATCCTAATAATGTTGAAAACACTCAATACTGAATTTAAATTAATTTGTAACATTCTGTCATATGTGTATATAGACGTAACGTATCTGGAAAAGTAATAGGAACCAAATTGTGTCATCTCAGAGGTATGAAATATAACATAACAAGTCCATTCTGTAAGGCACATGGGCCTTCCTGTTTGTACGAAATGGTGAGTCCCTTAGGACCAAACACTGTCTCTCTGTCTTAAGTAGACAATCACATGAAGTGAAACAGCTTGTATTCAATATCTATGGAGCTTCCCAACAACAAAAATACTAACAAGGGTGTTGAATTGTGCCGCAGAGACATAGTGGGATTGATTTTAGTTAAAAGATAAATACATAGAAGACTTTGTTGGTGTTAGAGCATGATAAAGAGGGCATGTGGAGAGCTTTAAAGCACAGCTGCATTTATACCCACCTTCAACACACCTGTGTTACCAGAGTAGATCAGAAGTGCTTTTTATCTTTTGTAAGATGTCACCCATGTGCTGAACCCAATGCGATGTTGTAAATGCCATTGGTGTGGGTGCACAACCCTGTTTTGCAAGAACTGGACATGTTGTGGAAATGCTTTGTTTGGGATAAGAATAATTTGTCCATCACTGTTATTCTACATCAACAGCTCTGAAAATCATACAGTCCAGAATCATGAGTTCTCATAGTACATTAAAGAAAAGAAAGTCTTTAAAATCAGGATCACAATGTGAATCCTTTAAGCCTAAGGGTAAGCAGCTTATCAGACAGTTGTATCACCTGTATTTGCAGTGTCATTTGCTGCTGTGACTAAAAACAGGTGGTAGGGTACAGCTTTACAACATTGATGTCATTGGTAAAACCAGGGCACACATGTACCACTGGGCCATCAGCTAATACGAAAGGTAGCAGTAAGCCAAAGGTTGTCACATCTTCCATACATGTAGTTATGAGGGAAAAACTAACAAATATGTTTCAAGTGATCAGATTAGAAAACAGGTAACTCACATACCTAGAAAAATCCATTCCCACTGATTTTCTGTTAGTAGATCTCAGGGAGTTTGAAGTTTGTATGAAGAAAACCAACAGTGCCCTCATCCAATTTCTCAACTAATGTAGCCTACAACTCGATGGAAATCAAAGAACAAAGAATGGCTTCACTGCTGAGATTACTTCCACACTGTAGGACTTATGTAGAGGAATGAAGACTCTTAGCACAATGAAGACCCCTGTGCCTTTGCCTGCAACAATCCCATGAGTCTGACACCCATGTTCAGAGGGGTTAGAGCATTTACAGAAAGGATGTCAACAGTAGGCAAATGGATGAAAGTGATGCAGCTGCTGCTATAGCACATGTGTGGAGTAAGGTGTTGGTATGTTGTCTTTACTTATCCCCCTCTCCCTTCTTCTAATAGCACTATAAACAGTGAGGCATTTCACTGCCTTATATGACAGCTGCTGCTCTTGCCTATTTCTTCTTTGTAGGGATTTTTAACTTAAAACCATGTGTTTTGGGGCTCACTACCATCTGCTTCCCCCCAGTTTCTACCTGAAGAAGCCAGCCAGTTCACTGTCCAACAAGGCAAAGTGGATGTTGTACAGCCAAATGGATCATGTTTGAATATGTACAAGGCAGGGGTGATCAAGTCACCAATATTTTCCATTTGCTGCTTATGTCTGTTACTAACGATGTGATAGAGTTGCAGTTACCTGCTTCCCATGTTAATAACTTTGAATGTGATATTCCATTGTTCTTAAAGGGATTAGTACACAGTTTCAAACACCAAAGCAGAAACTTTGCTAAATTTTTGTGCAATTTCTCTTTATAACTCTTACGATTACACATTTGTTTCAGCATGAAACATCACCAGCACATGCACGCAACCCAGTTCGTATAGTCACACGTAGCACATCTAGCAAAAATCGGAAGAGACCTGAAGAGATACGAAAATCTCCAGCTAGAAAGGTCCGTAAACTGTTTACTGAAGAAGAGAACATCAGATTGGGTGCCAAATTAAGCGATGTAAAAGAAAATACTACTGCAGCTGGTTAGTATTCAAGTTGAAAGTCATTTGTGTGAAAGTTCGAGCATTTTGCATGTGTATAGTTCTTAAAACTGTGAAGCTATCAGCAACTGTAGTCCAGTTGATATTATTGAACCATTGTAATCTGTTAACATGGCTTTGCCTTTGGAAATTATTACAAATGCTCCCATAATTAGCATGACTGATACGGTGACACTTGCTATGTTGAAATATAGCAGTTGGTGCTTTCTTCCTTATGGTAGAAATTTCATAATGCTCTATTTGTTAATTTACTGTGTGAGATTAATGCTACAGTTTTTGTTGCTTTTCTTTTAATCATAACAGACTCCACAGACAGCAGAACTAGCCGAAAGATGAATAGTGATTCATAAGCATGAGTAAAATTAAAGCACGTTAATGAATTTTGTAAACCAATAATGAACAAAAACAATTAATTTGTATAATTAAATTTTATTCTTTTCCTTGAAAACGTTCAAAATGTGTTTCCACCTCAAATTGAATAAAGAGATTGCTTCTGATGGTGTGCCAACAAAAATAAGAGCAACGAAGTACACGGAGGATGCAAAAGAACAATCCCAGCATCAGTGTATTTCTAATACTTATTACAATTGAACTATGAGGATAAGTCAAATGAAAACCTTAAATTTGTAATAACAAATCGAAATTTCGCGCCGTTATCCTGTAAGTTGGTAAGCATGCTACAAACAGCATGCAGAATGGCCTGTAGGTGGCAGCATAGTGCAGATGCACACATACTGTCACAGTGTCAGTATAAAGATGGCCGCCCCACTTGTGACTTGCAACAGGGAAGAACAGCGTTCTGTTATTTGGTTTTTGCGTAGTGAAGATGTGAAACCCATTTAAATTCAACAACGAATTAAGGTTCAGTTCAGTGATGCTTGTTTGTCCCAGCAGCAAGTCTATGAATGGAGTAGGAAGTTTGCAAATGGTGTGACTTCGGTGGAAGATGCTCCTTCTCTAGGTCAGGCACAATGATTTGTGACTCCACAGAACATTGGAGCAGTTGAAGCCATAGTGAAGGAAAACCACCGAGTGACACTGAATGACATTGCAGCATGTTTACAGATTAAACATGGGTCAGCACGCCACATTGTGCATGATGTGCTCCAGTTTCACAAAGTGTTTGCATGATGGGTGCCACGGCAGCTGACTCCTGAAATGAGAGAACAACGTGTTGATGCTTGTAAAGAAATTCTTCGGCACTTTGAATGAGAAGGTGATGGCTTTCTTGCAAGAATCGTTACTGGGGACGAAACCTGGGTTCACTTCCACCAACTGGTAACGAAGAGAGCGAGCAAGGAATGGTGCCATTCCTCATCACCAAAACCAAAGATGTTTTGAACAGAACAATCAGCAGGGAAGGTTATGCTGACACTCTTTTGGGGCATTTTGGAGCATTAGTGGCCTAGAGGGACCACTGTCACCAGTGCATCATACACAGATCTTCTAAAAAATCATCTGCGGCCTGCAATCAAATCAAAGTGACGTGGATTGCTGTCAACAGGTGTCCTTTTGCAACATGACAATCCAAGGCCCCACACTGCCTGTACGACAGTTGCAACAATCACAAACCTGCATTTTGAGTTTCTTCCTCATCCACCACACTCACCAGACCTTGCCCCCAAGTGATTTCCATATGTTTGGACCACTCAAAGACGCAATGGGAGGAAGCGCTGGAGGACTTGCATTGAGCGTGGGGGAGATTATGTTGAAAAGTGATTCGGCTTTGTACCTCTTCTGCACAGTAAATAATATTTAAAAAAATATTTAAGGTTTTCATTTGACTCACCCTCGCATTTTTTGAATTACTTAGTTGGTACAATTTTTTCGAAGTTTTTTGTGTTTTCTCATTTTGATGGTTATTTTTTCAGAAGTACTGTAAAATAATAAAATTTATTCCAGCATCTGTGACACACAAATGTTTAATGCCTAAAAAGATGCCAAATGTGAATGCCACTGAAGGATGAAAAGGAGTCTGTTCTAAAAGAAATCAAACTTGGGTTGGAACAACTCTGTGATATGCTGGCTGGAAGTGTTAGTAGATATATATAACAAATCTTGTACTAACAGAAGTATTCCGTAGTAGGCAGGCAGCAAGAAATGAGTTAACTGGGTCATTCCTCAGTATTTCATGATAATGATGCAGTTAGTTGTGATGACTTTCACTTCATCTGGTATGCTGGACAGGACAGTTGATGTGAGAACTGTTGCTGTTGCTAGGGACTGCTTGCTGTAGTGTTCCCTGTCAGAAGAAATTATAGTAACTCCACTGCTATGCATAGTCCGAAGTTGCACCACCTGATTGTGGCATAACTGTATAATGATTTATTATGACAAGAGTGTTTTTTTTTTATATGTATATATACAGGGTGTTTCAGAATCAAACAATGGAAAATCCAGGATGGAATGTAATAACATTGTGAAACGGAAAGTTACTACTCACCATATAGTGGAGATGCTGAGTTGCACAACAAAAAGACTGCCCCAAATGTAGCTTTTGTCCAGTAAGGCCTTCATCAAAATTGGATGACAAAAACACACACACACACACACACACACAAATGCAACTTACACACATATGACTGCTGCTGTCTCAGGCAACTGTGGCCTCAGTTGGCAGAGACTGCAGTTGTGTGTGTGTGTGTGTGTGTGTGTGTTGTCTAATTTGATGAAGGGTGTTTCAGAATGACATTTTAAAAATTTAGGGCAGGTTCCTTACAGCAAATGAAGCAGGGGAATTCTGGTAAACATGGACTTGGTTCAGATGGCTCTGAGCACTATGGGACTCAATTGCTGTGGTCATAAGTCCCCTAGAACTTAGAACTACTTAAACCTAACTAACCTAAGGACATCACACACATCCATGCCCGAGGCAGGATTCGAACCTGCGACCGTAGCGGTCGTGCCGTTCCAGACTGTAGCGCCTTTAACCGGACTCTTTAACATGCATACCTTAAGAACTATGAGCAGTTGATCATCTTCACTACGGTGAAACACATCTCTTCTACTAACAAGTGCTCATAGCTCTTAAGGTACAGATTTAGAACCCATGTTTACTGTACCCTTTTTGTTCCATACTACCTCCTCTCAATATCTGGAAAGCAAAGAGCTTGTGGTACAAGAAGTCTGGCTCACAGTGTCAAGATTGGGAGGATGACGGTTCAAACGTATGTGTGGTCATCCTGACTTAGGTTTCCTGTGATTTCCATAAATCGCTTCAGTACAATCTTCTGCTCCATGTCTAATGGCCTCTTTGCTGACAGAACGGTAAACACTAATCTCCTCCCCCACAGTGTTGAGGACGAACAAGTGGTCATAGCTCTTAAGGTATGCATGTTGGAGTCCATGTTTACTAGGCTTTTTCCTTGTGTATATATATATGAGATCATGATATAATAGATCATTACACAAACATTTACAAGGTTATGTACTTCCAACTGGCAATATGTCAATTTTTTAAAAGGCTGCTTAACTAGTTGTAGCTAATGCTTTGCAGTAGTCTCTACACTTTTCCTGTACTGCACGTACCTCCAACTGGCAATATGTCAATTTTTTAAAAGGTAGCTTAACTAGTTGTAGCTAATGCATTGCAGTAGTCTCTACACATTTTACCTGTACTGCTGCAGTCTCTCTGTCTGTGAGTCTTACTTGGAATGCCTGCGCGTGCGCGCGCCTACACACACACACACACACACACACACACACACACACACACACACCCCTACCTCAACATTTCATATGTAATGTAATCCATTTATATCAAATACCAAATTTTGTTCAATAACTTAGTAACTATCAGGTGCCTGAGAATTTGGTCCTAACATAAGGATGATTCATTTGGCGAGTTTTCATTCTGTAATTGATTACGAGCAACAATAACATTTTTGATACTTTATAGCTGTGTGTTGGAAAGAGACTCAGAGCCCAGATGCCTACCTTTTGCAGCAGCACACTACTAGCCATTTGAGTACAACCATTAGATTTACTCAAAGCTTCAAATTGCCACTATTTTCTTCCCCTATCACACAAAATGTTGCATTCCTTTCAAACTTAGAAGGTATAGGGAATTCCTTTCAAACTTACAAGGTATAGTGAGGTATCATTGGTAAACCAAAGCTTAGGTTTGGCTTGTGAGTGTCTTGCTTACTGTAGTTAACTAGTTATAAATGTTCATCTACATCTACATCTACATTGATACTCCGCAAGCCACCCAACGGTGTGTGGCGGAGGGCACTTTACGTGCCACTGTCATTACCTCCCTTTCCTGTTCATAAGGATTCGTACAAAAACAATAATAAACCTCACATTCCTACATCTTATCCTCCAGTCATAGCTGTTGAAAGGTATTTTTTCCAATTTTGTGTAATAAGAATCACTATTTGGTAGAAAAAGAAGACGATAAAATGCAATTGCTAACCATTATCAAGAATTTTGCTTATTAGATAGGAGCATCTGGAAAATATCAAGCAACTACAAAAAGATTGTGGTTTCAGAAACAACAGATTAATTAACTGTAAATATATTTTTAGTATTTAAATATAGTAATGGAAAGTTCTGCGAGAATGGAAATAATTTGGGAGTAAAGATGATAACTCACCAAATAGTAGAGGTGTCGAGTTATCAACAGGCACACAAACAAGATTGAAAACTTTGCTAGACTTTGGATGATTCCTTTTCGAAACAAGAGTATGTTAGAATCCTGTACACTGAGGTGATAAAAGTCATGGGATAGCAATATGCACATATACAGATAGTTGTGCTATCGCATTCACAATGTATAAGAGGGCAGTGCATTGGCGGGACAGCCATTTGTACCCAGGTGATTGATTCATGTGGAAGTGTTTCCGATGTGATAATGGCTGCAAGATAGGGATTAAGACTTTGAGTGTGGAATGGTAGTTGGAACTAGAGTTGTGGGATATTCCATTATGGAAATCATTAGGAAATTCAATAGTCTGAGGTCGACAGTGTCAAGAGTGTGCCGAGACTACCAAATTCCAGGCATTACCTCTCACTACGGACAACACTGTTGCCGACATCTGTCGCTTAATAACTGAGAGCAGTGGTGTTTGCATAGAGTTGTCAGTGCTAACAGACAAGCAACACTTCATGAAATAACTGCAAAAATCAAAATGGGATGTACGGCAAATGTACCCATTAGGACAGTGCCATGAAATTTGCCATTAATGGACTATGGCAGGATACGACCAACCCGAGTGCCTTTGTTAATAGCACGACATTGCCTGCAGCGCGTCTCCTGTGCTGGTGACAGTATCGGTTGGACACTAGATGACTGGAAAACTGTGGCCTGGCCATATGAGCCCCGATTTCAGTTGGTAACAGCTGATGATAGGGTTTGAGTGTGGTGCAGATCCCATGAATCCGTGGACCCAAGTTTTCAACAATGCCATGCAAACTGTTACTGGCTCCATTATGATGTGAGCTGTATTTGCATGGAGTGGATTGGGTTCTATGGTCCAACTGAAGCGACCATTGACAGGAAATGGTTATGTTCGGCTACTAGGGGCCCATTTGCAGCCATTCATGGACTTCCAAGTTCTCAAACAACAATGGAATATTTATGGAGGACAGCGCGCGATGTCCCCGGGCCACAAATGTTTGCGCTTGGTTTGAAGAACGTTCTGGACAATTCGAGCGAGTGGTTTGGCCACCTGGATCACCCAACATGAATTCCATTGAACATTTATATGAGATGAACAATATAGGAAATGATAGATTCACTACTTAACGTAAAGACACGTTAAGTTTCAGACAGCCAGTTAAAAGACTCTTACACATCAGCTTTCGGCCCCCTTTGTCATGTGTACTTGAGATGTGCTTGCCTGTGTGAATGAATGGCGTGTGTTTCTCTTTTTGTGATGAAGGCAGTGACTGAAAGCTTGAGTGTAAGTGTCTTTTAATTGTGCCTGTCAGCAGTTAAACTTGTCATCTTTACGGTAAGTAGCAATCTGTCTTTCTGTACAATGTTGATATTCCTACCTGAAGTTTTCATTGTTTGAACATTTACGAGACTTATTAGTAGGTCAGTTTGTGCACAAAACCGTGCACCGGCTACACTTCTGCAATTATGGGCAGCTACTTGCTGAGTCGGTGCCATATCAATTTGCTGCTATACGTCGATATTAGGAGGTACCCCGGGACTCTTGTCACCTCAGTGTAGGGTCCTGCCCCAGGTTATATGTACCCTTTTCCCCACAGTCTCAGCCTCCCTCTGCTCTGTCACCTCCTCCCAATTCACTCTTCCACATCATCGTCAGCCCTCCATATCATCATCATCCTATTCTCTCTCTCTCTCTCTCTCTCTCTCTCTCTCTCTCTCTCTCTCTCTCTGTGTGTGTGTGTGTGTGTGTGTGTGTGTGTGTGTGTGTGTGTGTGTGTGTGTGTGTGTGTGTGTGTGAAAGAGGGCCCTTGTTAGAGGTATTGGCCTACAAGAGGCTCAAGAAAGATCCAACCAAGATGGTTAGGAAAATGATTTATTTGTTGAAGAGCTCAGATCTGCCAGAGGAAGTAGAGAAACAACTGTATCCCACGATGCCAGTCGTACTATGCCAGTATGGACATCCAAAATCCACAAGGAAGGAGTGCCTTTGTGGCCAGTACTTGACACAATTAACTCGCATAGTTGTGGACTGGCCAGAAATCTAGCTATTCTAAAAAGCCCTTTGTAGGGCACTGCAGTCGACTGATTTCACGAATGTTATGGTCTTGAGACCCTAGAAGGGTGACCTGCTTCTGAGCTTTGAAGTTGTTATTCTTCCTGAATGTACCTCTTGACAACTGCTTGACACTCCTGGCTCAAAACTGTGAGCATGTATTGTGGCTGGGAGATCCCCTCTGGCTGTTGGTATTGAAAATCTCTATATGGAATGCTCAAAAACTTTAAAGCACCTGTCAAAAACCCGAGTTCTTGTCCTGCTGTGGTGACAATACATCTGCGGCATGAGAACAGTGTTGGATGAGTTTCTTTATCACCTTAACAGCTTCCATCAAAACATTGCCTACGCTATGAAAGTAGAGGAGAATGGATGTCTTCTTTTCTTGGATATACTAATAATGAAGAAGGCAGACGGCACTTAAGCTATGCAAACTAGGAAGAACACCTGCACAAACCTGTATCTGTATGCAGTGAGCTTCCACCATCCAAAAGACAGGCAGACAGTGCTAGCCATCCTGGGACATAGGGCGCACCTCATCTGTAATGAAGAAAGACTCCTAAACAAGCTACAACAGCTGAAGGAAGTGTTCTGTAAAAGTGGCTACAGTGAAGTGCAGATTAGAAAGGTGTTCAGGAACACAAAAGATGCAGCAAACCGGAAAGAGTAGGAAGGATAGAAGGGACTCATCTTCCTTCCTTACTTCGGGCCAGTTTCAGCCAAATTTGCGAGGCTGTTTGGCATCAAAACCATTGTTTGACCACTGTCTAAGATGAAAGAGTTCCTTGGCTCTGCAAAAGACTGACCAAAGCTTACCTTACTGGCGATATACAGCATCTCTTGTGGATGTGGCCACTAATACATCTGGCACACACAGTACTTTATCTCAAACTGCTTTAGGGAACACATCAGGTGCGTGACTGGAACATGCAGAGAAATCAGCAGTGACAGAGCATAGCATAAACAAAGATAACATTTTTAATTTTGAGAACAAGAAGTGGCTATGACAAGCAATCAGCTATTGGGAAAGCATTATAAAGGAATCCATAGAAATATAGATCCTTGAGAATCTTGTAAATAGGAAGAAAGGTTGCCAAGTTATTTCAGCTTGAAATTTGCATTAGCGGTAATATGACAAGGGTATGCACAGCACAGTCCTGCACACAAGACGTATCCTGAATGCCCATGCAGCGTTTGACTGCAGTCAACAACCGACCTGCTCCACTGCACCCCTACCCCTCTTCCCATCTACAGGCCATGAAGGATCCAGTTGCTGTCAGCCGACTGGAGGCTGTGTGCCACTAGTGTAAATATTGGGATATTTGCACTATCTCGAGACTTCACCAGATGATGACGACGACGACGACGACAATGCCACTCATGAAAACATTCAGTTCTCACTTGTCACTTAAGTATTCATAAAAGTAAATATATTTATATGGCGAATTTTCTTTACATTTGATAATATGATGTAAATATACATCCCACCATTGTGTTGCAAGTGTGAGAGCTACTTGAGATTTTGAACAAGTACAATTTTCTTTTATATCTGTGGGGTTGCCGAATGTCGTGAAATAATACCTAGGATAGCGTACAACAATTAACATTGATGACCTCTTTTATTTAAACACAACTCAGAATTCTGTTGGTAATACTAAGCTCAGTCAACTGAAAATATATTAACTGCCACATATATATTCACAGGGTTACTCAATAACTAAGGCATATATCACAGAGAGAAGACTACACAAAAATTCCATGCTGTATCCCCATAAACATTCTGCAAACATGGATTATTTATATCTTCTGCCCAGAGGAATTCCATTTTGGCACACTGTTTTAATTGCATGCCAGTGTTAAGAAAACTACAGTTGTACCATCTGTGAATTGATAAAATACATTCCTTGAAATGGAAAAAAGAACACATTGACACCGGTGTGTCAGACCCACCATACTTGCTCCGGACACTGCGAGAGGGCTGTACAAGCAATGATCACACGCACGGCACAGCGGACACACCAGGAACCGCGGTGTTGGCCGTCGAATGGCGCTAGCTGCGCAGCATTTGTGCACCGCCGCCGTCAGTGTCAGCCAGTTTGCCGTGGCATACGGAGCTCCATCGCAGTCTTTAACACTGGTAGCATGCCGCGACAGCGTGGACGTGAACCGTATGTGCAGTTGACGGACTTTGAGCGAGGGCGTATAGTGAGCATGCGGGAGGCCGGGTGGACGTACCGCCAAATTGCTCAACACGTGAGGTCTCCACAGTACATCGATGTTGTCGCCAGTGGTCGGCGGAAGGTGCACGTGCCCGTCGACCAGGGACCGGACCGCAGCGACGCACGGATGCACGCCAAGACCGTAGGATCCTACGCAGTGCCGTAGGGGACCGCTCCGCCACTTCCCAGCAAATTAGGGACACTGTTGCTCCTGGGGTATCGGCGAGGACCATTCGCAACCGTCTCCATGAAACTGGGCTACCGTCCCGCACACCGTTAGGCCGTCTTCCGCTCACGCCCCAACATCGTGCAGCCCGCCTCCAGTGGTGTCGCAACAGGCGTGAATGGAGGGACGAATGGAGACGTGTCGTCTTCAGCGATGAGAGTCGCTTCTGCCTTGGTGCCAATGATGGTCGTATGCGTGTTTGGCGCCGTGCAGGTGAGCGCCACAATCAGGACTGCATACGACCGAGGTACACAGGGCCAACACCCGGCATCATGGTGTGGGGAGCGATCTCCTACACCGGCCGTACACCACTGGTGATCGTCGAGGGGACACTGAATAGTGCACGGTACATCCAAACCGTCATCGAACCCATCGTTCTACCATTCCTAGACCGGCAAGGGAACTTGCTGTTCCAACAGGACAATGCACGTCCGTATGTATCCCATGCCACCCAACGTGCTCTAGAAGGTGTAAGTCAACTACCCTGGCCAGCCCCATTGAGCATGTTTGGGACTGGATGAAGCGTCGTCTCACGCGGTCTGCACGTCCAGCACGAACGCTGGTCCAACTGAGGCGCCAGGTGGAAATGGCATGGCAAGCCGTTCCACAGGACTACATCCAGCATCTCTACGATCGTCTCCATGGGAGAATAGCAGCCTGCATTGCTGCGAAAGGTGGATATACACTGTACTAGTGCCGACATTGTGCATGCTCTGTTGCCTGCGTCTATGTGCCTGTGGTTCTGTCAGTGTGATCATGTGATGTATCTGACCCCAGGAATGTGTCAATAAAGTTTCCCCTTCCTGGGACAATGAATTCACGGTGTTCTTATTTCAATTTCCAGGAGTGTAGTTTTCATCCAGTAGGTGTAAGAGAACTTCAAATGTTGTGTCATTGTTTCAAGAAGAAAATGGGAGGCCTTACTTTCTGAATAATTGACAGCTATTTTTGTTACTTTTTTTGGCTACCCCACTATAACAAACTACATATGTTAGAGATTATAATAAAATTTTCGCTCCAAAATGTTGCCATTGATATATTAATAAAAATAAATAAATTTAAATACTATTAGCTACATTAACAAACATAGTTAACAGAAAATTTACCCTAGATTAGTCTTATGTTTTACAAATCCTCCAAGCCAGATGTTAGGTAACCTACCGTGTGTTGCAGAGAATATATCTGTACAAAATTTGATTATTTGTCTTGGCATTAAAGTCATTAAAAATAACTCTAACTGAAGCATTGTACTAACAAGGGAACCTCCCATCGCACCCCCCTCAGATTTAGTTATAAGTTGGCACAGTGGATAGGCCTTGAAAAACTGAACACAGATCAATCGAGAAAACAGGAATAAGTTGTGTGGAACGATGAAAAAAATAAGCAAAATATACAAACTGAGTAGTCCATGCTGACGATAGGCGACATCATGAAGGATATAAGCTCAAGAGCGCCGTGGTCCCGTGGTTAGCGTGAGCACCTGCGGAGTGAGAGGTCCTTGGTTCAAGTCTTCGCTCGAGTGAAAATTTTACTTTTTTTATTTTCGCAAAGTTATGATCTGTCCGTTCGTTCATTTATTTCTCTGTTCACTGTAATAAGTTTAGTGTGTGTGTTTTGCGACCGCACCGCAAAACAGTGTGATTAGTAGACAAAAGGACATGCCTCTCCAATGGGAACCGAAAACATTTGATCGCAAGGTCATAGGTCAAAACCTCTGATATATTCTATACGACACTGGTGACGGCATGTGCGTTGCAAGACAGGAATATGTTGTCGACCCACCTAACTTGTACAATTGGCGAATGGGTAAAAAGAATCTTCTACTTTGCCCGATTTAGCTTTTCTTGTGGATGTGATAATCACTCCAAAAAAGTGATGAAAAGATAAAAGTTTGTCAGATAACAATTGTCTGAAAATAAAAAATCAAACTTTTCACTCGAGGGAAGATTCGAACCAAGGACCTCTCGTTCCGCAGCTCCTGACGCTAACCATGGGACCATGGAGCTCCTGAACTCATACGGTCCATGATGTTGCCTATCTTGCCGTGGATTACTCATTTTGTATATTTTGCTTATTTTTTTCATAGTTCCACGCAACTTCTTCCTGTTTTCTCGATTGATCTATGTTCAGTTTTTCAAGGCCTATCCACTGTGCCAACTTATAACTAAATCTGAGGGGGGTGCGATGGGGAGGTTCCCTTGTAAGTAATTGCCATAAATGCTGAACTAAAAAATCACAATGGTTGGTGAATAAAAATTGTCCTCAGCTTCAAGTAAGCAAACAGAAAATTGATTTTACAAATCACAGAAGGGTAATTTCGGTTTTGTTTTTTCTTTTGTTTCATTATGTTCATGAAGAGAAAGAGTCCATAATTGAGTCAGATCTGATGGAGGGTCTGAAGGACAAGGAGTCACATGAAAATTTGACAGGTAAGATGCAACCTGAATTGTATTTTAAGTTCATTCTCATCTATTTTCTGCTGTGGTTTCTTTGTCTAGTCTCTTCTCTATTCTTTTAATTTCTATTTGTATTATTATTATTATTATTATTATTATTATTATTATTAAGTTGGGAATTCATACAACACATGGCATTAACTTTCGCTATTCATTCCTCGTGTATGCGGAATACCACACCACCCATAGTAGTTCACAGGATATATGTTATGTGTAAGATGTTAGGCATAGAGGACACAGAAATATATGACATTTGGTTTGTGGTTCTCGACAACACAATTTACTTCATCTGCGTAACAGTGTCATTTCCTCACGTTATTCCTGGATCACACCATTCTCATCATTGCATTTTGAGTGCCTATCATACCAGCTAACTTTCGTTATGTCTGGTGGTAACTGCTTGACTCTTGTCAACGATCTGTCAAAATGAAATGTTATCCTCTTCCACTGTTCTTTCTTTGTCTCATGAGATGCGATGATGAGTTTTTTAAGTTAATGCAGCTTGCTTCTTTGGGTCATAAGCTATTGTAGAAGAGGGATCTAGTCATGCTGTGGGTGGGCTGTTCATTTCAGATAAATCTTTCTTTGAAGGTAAGATGTTCAACGTTGGTGGGCTACGTAATGTTTCTCTTCAAATATCGTCTCTCTGATGGGATATTTGTTAGGTGTCCCCAGTTAGTAGAATACTGTCAAACACCAGTACAGTGTTCACTTAAGAAAAGGAGTTTCCCCACACTTCTTCTGAAGAAGTGGAATTATTAGATAAAATTTTCTGACTACTATCGATGGGTCATCATAATCGGATATGTAGTGACAGAAGGCATAGAAAGAGAGGGGAATGTTTAAAAATACGTTATTGTTGTGACACAGAGCTAGCTTCCTGGCTGCTGTTTGCATTCCTTGCACACAATGGCAGGGTATTTACATCCTTGATGAAGGGAAGCTACGATGCCAGATGCCTATAGCCATCTTCTCTATTGAAATTGCTCCCTTTCTAAGAAATCTCAACCACTTTCCTTCTATAAATATTACTTATATTACTTTTCTTGGCTAGTACTACTATGCTTTTGAAATATACATCTTGGCTGCAGTTTTCCTGATATTGCACTGCCACAGATTTCATACTTTCTTGAAACACATCTGACATTCACACTTGTTGTTCTGATGTCTCCTCCCAATTTTGGCTATAAATACTTTACCACAGTCACACATCAATTCACAGATTCCCCCCCCCCCCCCCCCCCCCCCCCCCCCTCCGCCGCCCAATGTGGGCATTGTCAGGTGCATCCGTTTTGTGAAAGTTTTATATTTTGTTGTGACTGAACAAATACAGGAAAACTGCTTTTTATATGTGAAAATGATGCTGATCTTTGACTGTTCAGCTAAACAGGAAAACCTGAATATCTTGAAGACTATTCCAGTGAAGGGATCGATGTGTTGCTCATGTGAGAAGTTGTCTGCATTACATCCATCTGATTTTGTGTTGATACCCCTGTACTCGGCTAACCAGAAACACTGTTCATCATGCCGCCACACTTTGCTAATTCCGACTATCTTGATCTTCAACATATACATTTATATTTTCAAGTTCTCAAACCTACCTACCCAATTAAAGTGAATTAACATGCTTCAGTCAGTACAAGGCCAGTTTTGCTTTTTACCCAAGAGGATGCAATGTTAATGAAACTGTGTTGCGTCTTGCCACCTCGTCTTGTATAGAGGGTGCCTAACAAATGCAGCCTTCTTGGAATGCTATACAAGAGTTCAAGCAAATAACATTAGTAGTTTTATTTCTATAAAGCAAATTGACAATACTTCACTTGTATTTACAAAGGTGTCACAAATATTGGGTGACATACAACATAAGTCCGAGTTCTTGCTATATACAATGTTCCTGCAAGTTGACACGTCACTGATAACTGATCTGTGAGTGCCGGTCTACAACTGTGTCTATATCGTCCACTGATGTCCATATGCAGAGCTGATCTGAGCAGCCGAGGCTGGCAGGAGCGCTTATATTCACTTCGGCTCGAGGGCGCTCCTGTCATGGTGCAGTCCTATTCTGTGCACCAGTGGCCGATGTCGTTTCAAAGCCTCCTCTGTTCTTCCGTTTTTTTTTTTTTTTTCTTCATTTCGGCACTTATGGCTATGCCGGAACGTCCCCCCCCCACCCCATCCCTCCCCCAAAGCGATAACCATCGTGTAGGGAATGTGACCATGGCAAGGGATGCAGGCTTGTGGGCGCTGTGTCAGGCAGGAAGCCGTGGCTGCAGGGGACATCAAGCTTCTGGCTGTACCCCACCATCTGGCCTGTGCTCTGGCTGGCGGAAACATCCCCTGGAAAACAACCACTAGGGTATGCGTCCACCTCCTGCTGCCATAAACCAGATGAATAAGGCGGCGACTGCTGATGTGTTGGCAGTTCCAGCTCCATCTCCATGACAAGAGGAGGTGAAGGCTCCATCTCCATCTCCATGGGGTCGTCCTGTGGTGTCGTGTTGACACCCTCTGACAGCCGCTGTGGCCGCGCTGTCCTCTGGACCCATGAATCTGGGGGAAGAGAGACTGAAAGATCATTGTGTACACGACAGAGGCAAAGTTGAATCTGATGGAGGTGCTGCAAGACATCGGGACCTGAAAGACGATACACTATGTGATCAAAAGTACCCGGACACCCCCAAAAACATACGTTTTTTCATATTAGTGCATTGTGCTGCCACCTACTGCCAGGCACTCCATATCAGCGACCTCAGTAGTAATTAGGCATCGTGAGAGAGCAGAATGGGGTGTTCCGTGGAACTCACGGACTTAGAACGTGGTCAGGCGGTTGGTGGGTGTCACGTGTGTCATACAACTGTACGTGAGATTTCCACACTCCTAAACATCTCTAGGTCCATTGTTTCCGATGTGCATAGTGAAGTGGATACGTGAAGGGGCATGTACTGCACAATAGCATACAGGACGATCTCATGTGTTGACTGATAGGAGACTGTCGACAGTTGCAGAGGGTCTTAATGTGTAATAGGCAGACATTTATCCAGACTATCGCACAGGAATTCCAAACTGCATCAGGATTCACTGCAAGTACTATGACAGTTAGGCAGGAGGTGAGAAAACTTGGGTTTCATGGTCGAGTGGTTACTCATATGCCACACATCACACCAGTAAATACCAAGCGACACAATGCTTGGTGTAAGAAGTGTAAATGTTGGATGATTGAACAGTGGAAAAACATTGTGTGGAGTGACGATTCATGGTACACAATGTGGTGATCCGATGGCATGGTGTGGGTATGGTGAATGCCCGGTGAACATCATCTGCAACCATGTGTTGAGCCAACTGTAAAATTTGGAGGCGGTGGTGTTATGGTGTGGTCGTTTTTCTCATGGGAGGGGCTTGCAACCCTTATTTTTGCATGGCACTATGGCAGTGCAGGCCTAAGTTGATGTTTTACGCATCTTCTTGCTTCCTGCTGTGCAGTTCGGTGATGGTGATTGCATCTTTCAACATGATTGAGCACCTGTTCATAATGCACGGCCTGTGGCGGAGTGGTTACACGACAGTAACATCCGTGTAATGGACTGGCCTGCACAGAGTCCTGACCTGAATCCTATAGAACACCTTTGGGATGTTTTGGAATGCCAAGTTTGTGCCAGGCCTCACCAACCTACAACGATACCTTTCCTCAGTGCAGCACTCTGTGAAAAATGGGCTGCCATTCCCCAAGAAACCTTCCAGGCCCTGACTGAACGTATGCCTGTGAGAGTGGAAGCTGTCACGAAGGCTAAGGGTGGGCCAACACCAAATTGAATTCCAGCATTACCGGTGGAGGGTGCCATGAACTTGTTATTCTTTTTAGCCAGGTGTCCAGATACTTTTGATCACATAGTGTACATGCAAGTGTAAAGTCAACATACTATCTTGCCTCGCGTCCACCGTCTGCTGCTGCTGCTGCTGCTGCTAAGAACCCTGTAAAAGACAATATTGTGTGGCGCAAAGTGATCGTTGCAGCCTTCCTTCAGTGACCGATGCTGAGGAAGGTGGAGCAGCATTTGATGGCGGCGACCGCTAAGCAATTCCGCTGGCAATGGTGTGTGCGAACAATATGAGGTGAGAAACAGTTGCAATATTTGATCCCTGGTGTGTACGGAGCGAAATTTGGCCATCTGCTGCTTGAATGTTCAGACAAAACGTTCCGCTTCACTGTTTGTGGATGGAACGGTGCACTAGTTAATGCTGTATGCCATTGCATTTACAGAATGATTCAAACACCAGTGACGTGAACTGAGGTCTGTTGTCTGATGCTGTTACTTCAGCTAAACCTTCTAGGCAAAAAAGCAATGACAACACCTGAATTGTGCTACGTCACGTTGTTGAGTTCATTGGCACAGCAAAAGGAAACTTGCTATATGAGTCAACCACAATCAACCAACAGGTGTTCCAAAAATGTCCCACAAAGTCTGTGTGCACACATTGCCATGGCGATTGCAACTTAGGCTAAGCAGATAATTTTTGTGCGCATGTGTGACACTGTGACATCACCTGTTCTATTTGGGCGTCCATACCCTGCCAAGTACAGTGTCAATGTGCTGTCTCATACAAACAATCTCCCAGTGTCCTTGGTGAAGTAACTGCAACACTTCTTATTGCAAAGCTTTAGGGATCAACACACGTGACTGTCCATTATCATTTTGAACAAGAATCACACCTTTCTGTATAGTGAGGCTATGCCGACGTGCAAAATATTGGCACACTACAGAGTTCTTTATGCAGTGCAAGGAACGAGGTCAAGATGTGCGAATATAATTGAGCAAAATGTTCAAATCTGAATCAGCTTCTGTAGCCTGTGCAATTTTCTTATAGTTCAGCAGAAGAGACTGAAGCAATTCAGAATCCTGGGCATCAATGTGACAACAAGATGCAGCAGAAGCGTCAAAGTCTGTATCAGGGCCAATCGGAAGACATGAAAGCGTGTCTGCGTTACTATGTTGAGCTGTCAGACGATACACACTCTCGTACTGGTATTGAAACAACAAAACCCATCTTGCAATTTTTGGGCAGTTTGTACAGGAATGGGTTTCGTCGGATGAAACAATGACTGCAAAGGCTTGTGATCCATTGCTAAGTAGATTTTCTGCCATACAAATAGTGGTGAAATTTGTGACACTGTACACAATAGCCAATGCCTCTTTTTCAATTTGTGAAAAGTTACACTGAGCTTTGAACAACACTTTTGATGCAAAAGTAAGAGGCCTGTCTTTATCACCAATTCTGTGCAAATGCACTGCACCAATTCTGTAAGAGGAAGCGTCGACTTGCAATACAACTAGTTTTTCAGGATCAAAGTGAACTATGTAGTGATCACTGAGCAATGCATCTTTAAGTTTTTGAAAAGCTACTAGGCACTCATCTGTCCAAACAAAAGGGACATTCTTGTTACGCAAGCGATGCAATGGAGCTGCGATTTGTGCAGCATTTGGTATGAACCAAATATAATATTTCATTTTCCCTAAAACTGATGGCAATTCTGTGAAATTGTGAGGAACTGGCAA